>NC_088867.1:36177460-36235459 GCF_032884065.1 Artemia franciscana
AAAAGAAAAAAATAAATGACGACACTCAAAGAGAAAGCGACCAGGACAAAAGGAATGTTCGATTAGCAATCAACAAAGCACCGGGACACAGGGAGTATAAATGACGACCAGGACATAAGTAAAAAAAAAAACTAACAAAACTAAAAAGAAGGTAAAAACTACAAAAAAACTAAAAAGAAAAAAATAAAAAAAGGCAAAAACTACAAAAAAAACTAAAAACTAATAAAAAAGCTAAAAAACTAAAAAAACTAAAAAAAGGCAAAAACTACAAAAAAAACTAAAAACTAATAAAAAAATAAAAAAGCTAAAAAACTAAAAAAACTAAAAAAAGGTAAAAAACTAAAAAAACTAAAAACTAAAAAAAACTAAAAAAAGGAAAAAAAACTGAAAAATAAGCTAAAATAAAGGTAAAAACCAATAAAAAACTAAAAAAAAAAACTGAAAAAACTAAAAAAAGGCAAAAACTACAAAAAAAAACTAAAAACTAATAAAAAAAGTAAAAAAGCTAAAAAAACTAAAAAAAGGTAAAAAACTAAAAAAAAATAAACAAAAAAAAAAAATTTATATGCAAAGACAATGGGACAGCAAAGAATGTTGTATATTCGCAAGTTTTACGTAGTTAAAACCATATATATATATATATATATATATATATATATATATATATATATATATATATATATATATATATATATATATATATATATATATATATATATATATATATATACTAGCTGTTGGGGTGGCGCTTCGCGCCACCCCAACACCTAGTTGGTGGGGGCGCTTCGCGCCCCCCCCCCCCCCCCAAGCCCCCCCCCGCGCGCGTAAGTCGTTACGCGCCATAATAGTTACGCGCCATTGTAGTTGTGTCCCTATGTCCCACCTGTGAATATAGATATATATATATATATATATATAGATATATATATATATATATATATATATATATATATATATAAATAAGTTGTCTGTGTGTGGATCTGTGGATGGATCAGGTGACGTCATGTTTGTCCGCATATGACGTCTGAATTATTTCACACTAATACAAAAGAAGAAAAAAACTAAAAAAGGTAAAAACTACAAAAAAAACTAAAAAGAAAAAAAAACTAAAAAAGCTAAAAAACTAAAAAAATTAAAAAAAGGTAAAAATCTAATAACTAAAAAAAAACTGAAAAAAATAAAAAAAGGCAAAAACTACAAAAAAAATAAAAACTAATAAAAAAACTAAAAAAGCTAAAAAACTAAAAAAACTAAAAAAAGGTAAAAAACTAAAAAAAACTAAAAACTAAAAAGAAAAAAATTAAAAAAAAAGGAAAAAACTGAAAAATAAAAGAGAAAAAGAAAACTAAAAAAATATGAATAAATATATATAAAAATAAGTTGTTTGTGGGTTATGTTTGTCTGTCTGTCTGTCGAGTGACGTCGTGTTTGTCCGCATATGACGTCTGAATTATTTCACACTAATACAAAAGAAGAAAAAAAACTAAAAAAGGTAAAAACTAAAAAAAAAACTAAAAAGAAAAAAAACTAAAAAAGCTAAAAAACTAAAAAAAACTAAAAAAAGGTAAAAAACTAAAAACTAAAAAAAACTGAAAAAACTAAAAAAGGCAAAAACTAAAAAAAAAACTAAAAACTAATAAAAAAACTAAATAAGTTGTCTGTGTGTGGATCTGTGGATCAGGTGACGTCATGTTTGTCCGCATATGACGTCTGAATTATTTCACACTAATACAAAAGAAGAAAAAAACTAAAAAAGGTAAAAACTACAAAAAAAAACTAAAAAGAAAAAAAAACTAAAAAAGCTAAAAAACTAAAAAAACTAAAAAAAGGTAAAAATCTAATAACTAAAAAAAACTGAAAAAAATAAAAAAAAGGCAAAAACTACAAAAAAAATAAAAACTAATAAAAAAACTAAAAAAGCTAAAAAACTAAAAAAAGGTAAAAAACTAAAAAAAACTAAAAAAGAAAAAAATTAAAAAAAAGGAAAAAACTGAAAAATAAAAGAGAAAAAGAAAACTAAAAAAATATGAATAAATATATATAAAAATAAGTTGTTTGTGGGTTATGTCTGTCTGTCTGTCTGTCGAGTGACGTCGTGTTTGTCCGCATATGACGTCTGAATTATTTCACACTAATACAAAAGAAGAAAAAAAACTAAAAAAGGTAAAAACTAAAAAAAAACTAAAAAGAAAAAAAAACTAAAAAAGCTAAAAAACTAAAAAAAACTAAAAAAAGGTAAAAAACTAAAAACTAAAAAAAAACTGAAAAAACTAAAAAAGGCAAAAACTAAAAAAAAACTAAAAACTAATAAAAAAACTAAATAAGTTGTCTGTGTGTGGATCTGTGGATCAGGTGACGTCATGTTTGTCCGCATATGACGTCTGAATTATTTCACACTAATACAAAAGAAGAAAAAAACTAAAAAAGGTAAAAACTACAAAAAAAACTAAAAAGAAAAAAAAACTAAAAAAGCTAAAAAACTAAAAAAACTAAAAAAAGGTAAAAATCTAATAACTAAAAAAAACTGAAAAAAATAAAAAAAGGCAAAAACTACAAAAAAAAATAAAAACTAATAAAAAAACTAAAAAAGCTAAAAAACTAAAAAAAGGTAAAAAACTAAAAAAAACTAAAAACTAAAAAATAAAAAAATTAAAAAAAAGGAAAAAACTGAAAAATAAAAGAGAAAAAGAAAACTAAAAAAATATGAATAAATATATATAAAAATAAGTTGTTTGTGGGTTATGTCTGTCTGTCTGTCTGTCGAGTGACGTCGTGTTTGTCCGCATATGACGTCTGAATTATTTCACACTAATACAAAAGAAGAAAAAAACTAAAAAAGGTAAAAACTACAAAAAAAACTAAAAAGAAAAAAAAAACTAAAAAAGCTAAAAAACTAAAAAAACTAAAAAAAGGTAAAAAACTAAAAACTAAAAAAAACTGAAAAAACTAAAAAAGGCAAAAACTAAAAAAAAAAACTAAAAACTAATGAAAAAACTAAAAAAGCTAAAAAACTAAAAAAACTAAAAAAAGGTAAAAAACAAAAAAAAAACTAAAAACTAAAAAAGAAAAAACTAAAAAAAGGAAAAAACTGAAAAATAAGAGAAAAAGAAAACTAAAAAAATATTAATAAATATAAAAAATATAAATATAAATATAATATAAATTAGCAATCAACAAAGCACCGAGACACAAATGACGACCGGGACACAGGGAGTATAAATGACGACCAGGACATAAGTAAAAAAAAAAAAACTAAAAAAACTAAAAAAATGGTAAAAACTACAAAAAAACTAAAAACTAATAAAAAAACTAAAAAATCTAAAAATCTAAATAAACTAAAAAAGAAAAAAAAGAAAAAAGGAAAAAAATAAAGGAGAAAAACAAAACTAAAAAACGAATGTATATACAGGCCGGGACACCGGGACACAAGGAATATAAATGACGCCCGGGGCACTCAAAGAGAAATCACAGACTGGAACACCGGGACACAAATGACGACCGGGACACAGGGAATATAAATGACGACCGGGACACAGGGACATAACTACAAAGGGGACGCCGGGGTGCACAGGGGGTTATATCAATGACGATGGCGACTCAGGGAATGGTCGATTAGCAATCACCATCAACAAAGCTCAAGGGCAATCATTAGAATCATGAGGTATAGATCTGAATACGGATTGTTTTCCCATGGACCATTATATGTTGCATGTTCAAGAGTCGGTAAACCTGAAAATCTATTTATATGCACAGACAATGGGACAGCAAAGAATGTTGTATATTCGCAAATTTTACGTAGTTAAAAACATATATATATATATATATATATATATATATATATATATATATATATATATATATATATACTAGCTGTTGGGGTGGCGCTTCGCGCCACCCCAACACCTAGTTGGTGGGGGCGCTTCGCGCCCCCCCCCAAGCCCCCCCGCGCGCGTAAGTCGTTACGCGCCATAATAGTTACGCGCCATTGTAGTTGTGTCCCTATGTCCCACCTGTGAATATAGATATATATATATATATATATATATATATATATATATATATATATATATACTAGCTGTTGGGGTGGCGCTTCGCGCCACCCCAACACCTAGTTGGTGGGGGCGCTTCGCGCCCCCCCCCAAGCCCCCCCGCGCGCGTAAGTCGTTACGCGCCATAATAGTTACGCGCCATTGTAGTTGTGTCCCTATGTCCCACCTGTGAATATAGATAGATATATATATATGGTTTTAACTACGTAAAACTTGCGAATATACAACATTCTTTGCTGTCCCATTGTCTTTGCATATAAATAGATTGTCAGGTTTACCGACTCTTGAATATGCAACATATAATGGTCCATGGGAAAACAATCTGTATTCAGATCTATACCTCATGATTCTAATGATTGCCCTTGAGCTTTGTTGATGGTGATTGCTAATCGACCATTCCCTGTCCGGTGTCCCGGTCGTCATTTACAACCCCCTGTTTCCCCCGGTGTCCCCGTTGTAGTTGTGTCCCTGTGTCCCGGTCGTCATTTATATTCCCTGTGTCCCGGGTCCCGGTCGTCATTTGTATCCCGGTGTCCCGGTCTGTATATACATTCGTTTTTTAGTTTTGTTTTTCTCCTTTATTTTTTTCCTTTTTTTTTCTTTTTTAGCTTATTAGATTTTTAGATTTTTAGTTTTTTTATTAGTTTTTAGTTTTTTTTTCTTTTTAGTTTTTTTGTCCCGGTCGTCATTTATATCCCCCTGTTTCCCCCGGTGTCCCCGTTGTAGTTGTGTCCCTGTGTCCCGGTCGTCATTTATATTCCCTGTGTCCCGGTCGTCATTTGTATCCCGGTGTACCGGAGTTGTGTCCCTGTGTCCCGGTCGTCATTTATATTCCCTGTGTCCCGGGTCCCGGTCGTCATTTGTATCCCGGTGTCCCGGTCTGTATATACATTCGTTTTTTAGTTTTGTTTTTCTCCTTTATTTTTTTCCTTTTTTTTTCTTTTTTAGCTTATTTAGATTTTTAGATTTTTTAGTTTTTTTATTAGTTTTTAGTTTTTTTTTCTTTTTAGTTTTTTTTGTCCCGGTCGTCATTTATATCCCCCTGTTTCCCCCGGGTCGTCATTTATACTCCCTGTGTCCCGGTGCTTTGTTGATTGCTAATCGAACATTCCTTTTGTCCTGGTCGCTTTCTCTTTGAGTGTCGTCATTTATTTTTTTCTTTTTTAGTTCTTTTAGTTTTTACCTTTTTTAGTTTTTTTTAGTTTTTAGTTTTTTTAGTTTTTTACCTTTTTTTAGTTTTTTTAGTTTTTTTTAGTTTTTTAGCTTTTTTATTTTTTTTATTAGTTTTTAGTTTTTTTGTAGTTTTTGCCTTTTTTTTAGTTTTTTTAGTTTTTTAGCTTTTTTATTAGTTTTTAGTTTTTTTTGTAGTTTTTGCCTTTTTTTAGTTTTTTTAGTTTTTTAGCTTTTTTATTTTTTTTATTAGTTTTTAGTTTTTTTTGTAGTTTTTGCCTTTTTTTTCTCTTTGAGTGTCGTCATTTATTAGTTTTTTCCTTTTTTTTTTAGTTTTTTATTGGTTTTTACCTTTATTTTAGCTTATTTTTCAGTTTTTTCCTTTTTTTTAGTTTTTTTTATTTTTTATTTTTTTTAGTTTTTTACCTTTTTTTAGTTTTTTTAGTTTTTTAGCTTTTTTACTTTTTTTATTAGTTTTTAGTTTTTTTGTAGTTTTTGCCTTTTTTTAGTTTTTTCAGTTTTTTTTTTAGTTTTTTATTGGTTTTTACCTTTATAGTTTTTTTTAGTTTTTTAGCTTTTTTATTTTTTTTATTAGTTTTTAGTTTTTTTTGTAGTTTTTGCCTTTTTTTAGTTTTTTCAGTTTTGACGTCACCTGATCCAGTTTTTTCAGGTGACGTCACCTGACACATCCATCCATCCATCCACAGACAACTTATTTTTATATATATAGATATTTTTTTATTAGTTTTTAGTTTTTTTTGTAGTTTTTGCCTTTTTTTTCTCTTTGAGTGTCGTCATTTATTAGTTTTTTCCTTTTTTTTTTTAGTTTTTTATTGGTTTTTACCTTTATTTTAGCTTATTTTTCAGTTTTTTCCTTTTTTTTAGTTTTTTTTATTTTTTATTTTTTTTAGTTTTTTACCTTTTTTTAGTTTTTTTAGTTTTTTAGCTTTTTTACTTTTTTTATTAGTTTTTAGTTTTTTTTGTAGTTTTTGCCTTTTTTTAGTTTTTTCAGTTTTTTTTTTAGTTTTTTATTGGTTTTTACCTTTATAGTTTTTTTAGTTTTTTAGCTTTTTTATTTTTTTTATTAGTTTTTAGTTTTTTTTGTAGTTTTTGCCTTTTTTTAGTTTTTTCAGTTTTGACGTCACCTGATCCAGTTTTTTCAGGTGACGTCACCTGACACATCCATCCACACATCCATCCACACATCCACACACAGACAACTTATTTTTATATATATAGATATATATATATATATATATATGGTTTTAACTACGTAAAACTTGCGAATATACAACATTCTTTGCTGTCCCATTGTCTTTGCATATAAATAGATTGTCAGGTTTACCGACTCTTGAACATGCAACATATAATGGTCCATGGGAAAACAATCTGTATTCAGATCTATACCTCATGATTCTAATGATTGCCCTTGAGCTTTGTTGATGGTGATTTCTAATCGACCATTCCCTGTCCCGGTGTCCCGGTCGTCATTTATATCCCCCTGTTTCCCCCGGTGTCCCCGTTGTAGTTGTGTCCCTGTGTCCCGGTCGTCATTTTATCCCGGTGTCCCGGTCTTTATATACATTCGTTTTTTAGTTTTGTTTTTCTCCTTTATTTTTTTCCTTTTTTTTTCTTTTTTAGTTTATTTAGATTTTTAGATTTTTTAGTTTTTTTATTAGTTTTTTGTTTTTTTTTCTTTTTTTTTGTAGTTTTTACCTTCTTTTTAGTTTTGTTAGTTTTTTTTTTTACTTTTGTCCTGGTCGTCATTTATACTCCCTGTGTCCCGGTGCTTTGTTGATTGCTAATCGAACATTCCTTTTGTCCTGGTCGCTTTCTCTTTGAGTGTCGTCATTTATTTTTTTCTTTTTTAGTTCTTTTAGTTTTTACCTTTTTTAGTTTTTAAGATGAAAATTTTTTTTAGTTTTTTCCTTTTTTTCTTTTTAGTTTTTTATTGGTTTTTACCTTTATTTTAGCTTATTTTTCAGTTTTTTCCTTTTTTTTAGTTTTTTTTTTATTTTTTTTAGTTTTTTACCTTTTTTTAGTTTTTTTAGTTTTTTTAGTTTTTTAGCTTTTTTACTTTTTTCTTTTTTTAATCTTTTTAATTTTGATTTTTTTTTTAGTTTTTTCTTTTTAGTTTTTTTTTAGTTTTTTACCATTTTTCTTTTTCCAAATTACTTTAATCAATTGTCAAAATATTTTGAAATATTTATGCAATTTCCAGTTTTTACATTCTAGTTTGTTTTCTTTTATATATGTAGAAGATATAATCTGGCGTAACGGACAGACAACTTATTTTTATATATATAGATATATATATATATATATATATATATATATATATATATATATATATATATATATATATATATATATATATATATATATATATATATATATATTACCGGTCTGTATATACATTCGTTTTTTAGTTTTGTTTTTCTCCTTTATTTTTTTCCTTTTTTTTCTTTTTTAGTTTATTTAGATTTTTAGATTTTTTAGTTTTTTTATTAGTTTTTAGTTTTTTTTTCTTTTTAGTTTTTTTGTAGTTTTTACCTTCTTTTTAGTTTTGTTAATTTTTTTTTTTACTTGTGTCCTGGTCGTCATTTATACTCCCTGTGTCCCGGTGCTTTGTTGATTGCTAATCGAACATTCCTTTTGTCCTGGTCGCTTTCTCTTTGAGTGTCGTCATTTATTTTTTTCTTTTTTAGTTCTTTTAGTTTTTACCTTTTTTAGTTTTTTTTTAGTTTTTAGTTTTTTTAGTTTTTTACCTTTTTTTAGTTTTTTTAGTTTTTTAGCTTTTTTATTTTTTTTATTAGTTTTTAGTTTTTTTGTAGTTTTTGCCTTTTTTTTTAGTTTTTTGTCCTGGTCGCTTTCTCTTTGAGTGTCGTCATTTATTAGTTTTTTCCTTTTTTTTTTTAGTTTTTTATTGGTTTTTACCTTTATTTTAGCTTATTTTTCAGTTTTTTCCTTTTTTTTAGTTTTTTTTTATTTTTTATTTTTTTTAGTTTTTTACCTTTTTTTAGTTTTTTTAGTTTTTTTAGTTTTTTAGCTTTTTTACTTTTTTTATTAGTTTTTAGTTTTTTTTTGTAGTTTTTGCCTTTTTTTAGTTTTTTCAGTTTTTTTTTTAGTTTTTTATTGGTTTTTACCTTTATAGTTTTTTTAGTTTTTTAGCTTTTTTATTTTTTTTTATTAGTTTTTAGTTTTTTTTGTAGTTTTTGCCTTTTTTTAGTTTTTTCAGTTTTGACGTCACCTAATCCAGTTTTTTCAGGTGACGTCACCTGACACATCCATCCACACATCCATCCACACATCCATCCACAGACAACTTATTTTTATATATATAGATATATATATATATATATATATATATATATATATCTATATTCACAGGTGGGACATAGGGACACAACTACAATGGCGCGTAACTAATATGGCGCGTAACGACTTACGCGCGCGGGGGGGCTTGGG
The DNA here is from genome assembly GCF_032884065.1 of Artemia franciscana. Lineage (NCBI taxonomy): Eukaryota > Metazoa > Arthropoda > Branchiopoda > Anostraca > Artemiidae > Artemia > Artemia franciscana. Next base: position 36,186,148 of record NC_088867.1, read on the forward strand.
GGGGGGCGCGAAGCGCCCCCACCAACTAGGTGTTGGGGTGGCGCGAAGCGCCACACCAACAGCTAGTATATATATATATATATATATATATATATATATATATATATATATATATATATATATATATATATATATATATATATATATATATATATATATATATATGGTTTTAACTACGTAAAACTTGCGAATATACAACATTCTTTGCTGTCCCATTGTCTTTGTTGAGCGCCATATTAGTTACGCGCCATTGAAGTTGTGTCCCTATGTCCCACCTGTGAATATAGATATATATATATATATATATATATATATATATATATATATATATATATATATATATATATATATATATCTATATATATAAAAATAAGTTGTCTGTCCGTTACGCCAGATTATATCTTCTACATATATAAAAGAAAACAAACTAGAATGTAAAAACTGGAAATTGCATAAATATTTCAAAATATTTTGACAATTGATTAAAGTAATTCGGAAAAAGAAAAATGGTAAAAAACTAAAAAAAAAACTAAAAAGAAAAAACTTAAAAAAAAAATAAAAATTAAAAAGATTAAAAAAAGAAAAAAACCTAAAAAGAAAAAACGTACAAAAATAAAAAAGATAAAAAACTAAAAAAAAACTATAAAAAGCTAAAAAACTAAAAAAAAGAAAAAACAAAAAAACTGGGAATTGCACAAATATTTCAATATATTTTGACAATAGATTAAAGTAATCCGAAAACCTTAAAACAGATACACCAAATTTTGAGGTTTAATATAAATTGTGGGAGCTTTAGCATGCTTGGCACGTAAAGATTTTTCCATTTTCAACAAAGTTTTTTTTCATTTTCTCTATCACTCCATGTTAATCACATATTCAATAATACAATATGTACTAATAGTTACCGTAGCAGATTAGATTTGAAGTTCTCTTTCGAATTCGGAGGATGCAAGTTCAAGTCACTCCGCGGTAATACATCCAAATGATTCTTTGAGTTAAGCGCCAAAGCGGTAAGCAATCAACAAAGCACCGAGACACAAATGACGACCGGGACACAGGAAAAAAAAAGAAAAAAAAGGAAAAAACTGAAAAATAAAAGATAAAAAGGAAAAAACTGAAAAATAAAAGATAAAAAGAAAGCTAAAAAATATGAATAAAAATAAAAAAAAATAAAAAAGATAAAAACTACAAAAAAAACTAAAAAGAAAAAACGAAAAAAAAAAATAAAAAAGCTAAAAAAAAGGCAAAAACCAATAAAAAAACTAAAAAGAAAAAAAGTAAAAAACTAAAAAAAACTAAAAAAGGAAAAACCATAAAATAAACTAAAAACTAATAAAAAAAACTGAAAAAAGCTAAAAAACTAAAAAGAACTAAAAAAGGTAAAAACTAAAATAACTAAAAAAGAAAAAAAACTAAAAAAAGGAAAAAAACTGAAAAATAAAGGAGAAAAAGAAAACTAAAAAAATATGAATAAAAATAAAAAAAACTAAAAAGATAAAAACTTCAAAAAAAACTAAAAAGAAAAAAGAAAAAAACTAAAAAACCTAAAAAAAGGTAAAAACCAATAAAAAAAACTAAAAAGAAAAAAAGGGAAAAAATTAAAAATTTATTTCATCATATACCAATTCAAAAACGAATGTATACCGGGATGACGACCGGGACACAGGGAATATAAATGACGACCGGGACGCAGGGACACAACTACAACGGTGACGCCGGGGGCACAGGGGGGATATATAAATGACGACGGGGACACATGCAATGTTCGATTAGCAATCACCATCAACAAAGCTCAAGGGCAATCATTAGAATCATGTTCCCATGGACAATTATATGTTGCATGTTCAAGAGTCGGTATGCAATGGCACTCGACTTGCCGTAAAAAAAAACAATGGAAAACCTAATAGAGGCCACAATCCTGACAGGGCCTTTTGAGGGTGAGGCTGTTCTTATTCCTCGCATTCCCATGATTCAAACGGATCTGCTTTTTCAATTTAAAAGATTGCAATTCCCAATTCGATTAGCATTTGCAATCACCATTAACAAAGCTCAAGGTCAATCATTAAAAAAATTACCAATAATACTTTTAAGAAATATCAACCCACCAAAGCTTTGCAATGGCACGCGACTTGCCGTAAAAAAAAAAACAATGGAAAACCTAATAGAGGCCACAATCTTGACAGGGCCTTATGAGGGTGAGGCTGTTCTTATTCCTCGCATTCCCATGATTCCAACGGATCTGCTTTTTCAATTTAAAAGATTGCAACACAGACAATGGGACAGCGAAGACTGTTGTATATTCACAAGTTTTACGTAGTTAATTTGTATTGTATCTATCTATCTATCTATCTATATAAAAACGAGTTGTGTGTATGCATGTTTGTTTGTTTGTAAAAAGAGCGTTTGCATATGACGTCATTATTAGTACATACGGCTTTGTATATGGACAGACAATGGGAAAGCCAAGAATGTTGTATATTCGCAATTTTTACGTAGTTTGAAACATATATAAATCTATCTATATTCACAGGTGGGACACAGGGACACAACTACAATGGCGCGTAACTAATATGGCGCGTAACGACTTACGCGCGCGGGGGGGCTTGGGGGGGCGCGAAGCGCCCCACCAACTAGGTGTTGGGGTGGCGCGAAGCGCCACCCCAACAGCTAGTATATATATATATATATATATATATATATATATATATATATATATATATATATATATATATATATATATATATATATATATATATGTTTTTAACTACGTAAAACTTGCGAATATACAACATTCTTTGCTGTCCCTTTGTCTGTGCATATAAATAGATTGTCAGGTTTACCGACTCTTGAACATGCAACATATAATGGTCCATGGGAAAACAATCCGTATTCAGATCTATACCTCATGATTCTAATGATTGCCCTTGAGCTTTGTTGATGGTGATTGCTAATCGACCATTCCCTGAGTCGCCATCGTCATTTATATATCCCCCTGTGCACCCCGGCGTCCCCTTTGTAGTTATGTCCCTGTGTCCCGGTCGTCATTTATATTCCCTGTGTCCCGGTCGTCATTTGTGTCCCGGTGTTCCAGTCTGTGATTTCTCTTTGAGTGTCCCGGGCGTCATTTATATTCCTTGTGTCCCGGTCGTCATTTATATCCCCCTGTGCCCCCCGGCGTCCCCATTGTAGTTGTGTCCCTGTGTCCCGGTCGTCATTTATATTCCCTGTGTCCCGGTCGTCATTTGTATCCCGGTGTCCCGGTCTGTATATACACTCGTTTTTTAGTTTTGTTTTTCTACTTTATTTTTTTCCTTTTTTCTTTTTTTTCTTTTTTAGTTTATTTAGATTTTTAGATTTTTTAGTTTTTTTATTAGTTTTTAGTTTTTTTGTAGTTTTTACCATTTTTTTAGTTTTTTTTTTTTACTTATGTCCTGGTCGTCATTTATACTCCCTGTGTCCCGGTCGTCATTTGTGTCTCGGTGCTTTGTTGATTGCTAATTTATATTATATTTATATTTTTTATATTTATTAATATTTTTTTAGTTTTCTTTTTCTCTTATTTTTCAGTTTTTTCCTTTTTTTTAGTTTTTTCTTTTTTAGTTTTTAGTTTTTTTTTGTTTTTTACCTTTTTTTAGTTTTTTTTAGGTTTTTTAGCTTTTTTAGTTTTTTTATTAGTTTTTAGTTTTTGCCTTTTTTTAGTTTTTTCAGTTTTTTTTAGTTTTTAGTTTTTTACCTTTTTTTAGTTTTTTTTTAGTTTTTTAGCTTTTTTAGTTTTTTTTCTTTTTAGTTTTTTTTTGTAGTTTTTACCTTTTTTAGTTTTTTTTCTTCTTTTGTATTAGTGTGAAATAATTCAGACGTCATATGCGGACAAACACGACGTCACTCGACAGACAGACATAACCCACAAACAACTTATTTTTATATATATTTATTCATATTTTTTTAGTTTTCTTTTTCTCTTTTATTTTTCAGTTTTTTCCTTTTTTTAGATTTTTTCTTTTTTAGTTTTTAGTTTTTTTTAGTTTTTTACCTTTTTTTAGTTTTTTTAGTTTTTTAGTTTTTTAGCTTTTTTAGTTTTTTTAGTAGTTTTTATTTTTTTTGTAGTTTTTGCCTTTTTTTATTTTTTTCAGTTTTTTTTTAGTTATTAGATTTTTACCTTTTTTTAGTTTTTTTTAGTTTTTTAGCTTTTTTAGTTTTTTTTTTCTTTTTAGTTTTTTTTGTAGTTTTTACCTTTTTTAGTTTTTTTCTTCTTTTGTATTAGTGTGAAATAATTCAGACGTCATATGCGAACAAACATGACGTCACCTGATCCATCCACAGATCCACACACAGACAACTTATTTTTATATATATAGATATATATATATATATATATATGTATATATATATATATATACACTTTCTTTATAAGTGAACAATAATTGTGTGTGTATATTTATGTGTGTTATCGAAAACAGCTCCATATTATTTCAGGAAATTGGGTATCTTGGGATATTCTCGCACAGAAAACGATCTAGATAGGTCAGAAGTCTGAGAAAATTCGTTTGGAGACTTAATTTTGGTTTTTGAAAATGATGTTATGCGCTATGATAGTACTATGATAGCACATCATATAAGCATTTCTTACGACTTCATATAAGTATTTTCTTATACGATGTCATGCATAGCATAAATAAGATGGTTGGGTTTCCAATGCAACAGTTATCTTTACAATATAATGGCTGTTGGAAGGCCCAAGAAACGAAAATTTGCACTTGCTGTTACTAAAAATGATGATTCTTTGGAACCAACACCTGAACTATCAAAAATTATAAGATGTGAAATTCGACAACCACGACCATCAATTGCGACAACACCAATACGGACAGCTGAAGCAAAGAACATTGCTAAATTGCCTGAAGTAATCAAAATTCAAAGACGTGTCAAAAGTGAAAATCAAGAGGAAATACACGGGCGGTTAGAAGATATGTGAAAACGACAATAAGAGCGTGATAAAAATGAAAATGAAAAGCAAAGACAAACGCGGTTAGAAGACATACGACACCGAGGAGATGAGGGAGTCAAAAATGAAAATGAAAAGCGGCGGCGTGCCAAAAATGAAAATGAAGAGCAAAGACGCGTAGTTATAAGACATGTGACACCGAGCATGTTAGCAAGTCGAAAATGAAAATGGAGAGCAAAGACACACGTGGTTAGAAGACGTGCGACAACGAACATGTGAGTTAGTCAATGAAAATCAACCTGGACAGTAAGAATCATAACGTCTCAAAATTGAAAATGATAGCGATGATGATTGGGATTGGAATTTTGACATGTATAAGGTCATCAATGCCTACCATACTTTTGTTAAGAACAGCAAAGGTTTGGCGATATGTTTTTCATAATGACGAAAGATAAACAGAGGTTAAAACGACCAAACCAAATTGAAAATGATAGCAATGATGATTGGGTTTTGGATTTTGACAGGGGTAAGGTCACCAATGCCTACCATAGCTTTTGAAAATCAAAAATATGGACAAGATAAATCTTTGGTTGAAAAAGGAGTTTTCGTCCCACCACCTGAACAATTAAAAGAAACAAAGGTTTGGCGATATGTCTTTCGTAATGACAAAAGAAAAGCCGAGGCAAAAGTTAAAGATCCAATAAGAAAAATGTAATTTTACAAAGGCACCACTTCTAATTTAAGGTCCATTCGAACGTCATGACATCAAGAAGAGGCTCAAATTGTTTGCGTTTGAAAGACAAGCGACAGTGAGAGTCGTTTAAAGCCTAAAAAATACAAGTGACGTCATATTTATATGCGTATTTTAAAAGCGTAAATTACACCATTACCTTTACCTTGGAGTTGCGTCACTTTTACTATCTATGACACATGTTCAATTACAAGACATGACTTGGAACAGCAAAAAAAAGGCATGGAACAAGAAACAGTATTCAACATGACGTTGAATGGCACACAAAAATATTGCACAACGAAATCTGTTGTTAGAAGGCAAAAGCGAAATTGCAATGGAAATAAGGAACGTGCTTTAGGAAACCCTGGCGTGAGTGAAGAATAAACGGGAGGAAGGAATTGAATTCACAACAAAATTTCTTAATTCCATCGAAATAGTAGATTTTTCACCCTAGAATGAAGAAGTGCGTTTTAGCGTCTGCAAAGATACGCAGGAAAGAGAAAATTAACTCAGGCCCTAGTTCTTAATTACCTTTTAACGGAATGAAGTAATTCGGGCGCCAGTGAAGGATAAACAGGAAAGAGGAACCGAATTCATACCAGAAAAAAATCTGTCAGTGACATCGTATTTATGTACATTCAAAAAGCAAAAATTACTTAATTTTTCCCCGGGAATGTCTTTTCGTTTTTTGTATCTGTAGCGCATACAAAATTACAAAAGATGACAAATAACTCCAAACAGGTAAAGAAAAAGGCATGGAACAAGGCATGGAACAACAAAAATCACATTGAATTGCAGTGTTGCACAATAAACTCTGCGGTTAAATACAAAGCGATATCACAATTAGCGCATGTGAGTCTATGAACAGGAAATATGAATTAAAATTTTGCATCTATGACACATGTAAAATAACACAAGATAATAAAAGGCTCTGAAAAACTAAAGAAAAAGGCATGACACAAGCAAAAATCACATTGAAGTGTAAAGTAAAAGGTAGTTCAAAACAAAAAGAACAACATGATAATTATACTATGGCATAATTTAGGATATACAGGAAGGGGAGATTGAACCAACGTCGGAATTTCCAATGCGTAATTTAGCAATTTCAGAGGGCTTAGGCATTGGGTCATTCCTAATTGTTACTGAATTACATAACATATCTGAAGCAAAAATATAACAACTAGGGAAAAGCTGTGAAAGACATTTTTTGGCATCTATGACGTCATGCAAAATTACACATGATCTTGAATTAATCTGAGCATTTAAAGCAAAAGGCATGGAAAAATGTATGGGGTAGTGATGCACAAAAAAGAAGCGCAACAATATCTGCAGCTAGAAGGCATACAACAACAAGCATCACAACGATCTTCAAATGGAAATAATGGACAAAAAATCTACAGTTAGAGGAACATTAACTCTTTGATGCAATTACAGGAAAGAGCAATTGAATTTATACTAGAATTTCTTAATTCAGTTGAAACTGCTGATTTTGAACCTCATGACTTAAAAACAAAGAAGAAACCAATGATTACGCTAATGCGTAATTTGATAGTCAAATATTTACAAGCCTGTCATGTGTCGGGACCTAGTCTCCGTGTGCAAAATATGCATATATCTACTCTCTTTGGATGAGTTATTGTGCATTTATTTACAAATTTGTTCTTCAAATCGCCTCCATTTTTTTTTAGATTGGCAACCTTGGATATTCTGGCATGTAAAAACCATTTATGTAGATCATGAGTCTGAAAAAATTCGTTTAGAGTCTTTTTAGAAAAAAAATTAAGTGATTGACACCATATTGATGTACACTTCAAGACCGTAAATTACACAATTTTTCGCCCAGAGAAGGTCATATCATTTTTAGTAACTATGACGCATGCAAAATTACACAAGGTGACAAATGATTCTGAATAGATAAAGAAAAACACATGGGCACAAGAAACAGCAATAAATCGCATTGAATTGCAAACAAAAATTTTGCACACCAAAATCTGCAGTTGGAAGACAAAGCAAAATTACGACAGAATAAAGGAACGTGTTTCTTTACCATGTGTTAGTCAATGAAGGATAAACAGGATATAGAAAATTAATTTTAACGTCTATGACACGTGCAAAATTAAACGTGATGACAAATGACTCTGAACAGAGACAATCCTGGTTCTTGCTGAATTATATATCAACACAACTAAAGCAAAAATGTAACGACTGGAAAGAAGTATTTTTGGTATCAATGACGACACAAGAAATTACACCTGATTTTGAATGAAACCGAACAGAAAGTGAAAGGCACGGAAAAAAAATCTGAGGTGATAATGCACAAAAATGAAGCGCAAACAAAATCTGTCGCTAGAAGACATGTGACATAAAGAATCAAACCAAACACATAATATGAGTAGGTGCGTAGATCTGCGGCTAGAAAACGTGAGATAAGAAGCACCACGACAAATCTCAAATAAACATAATGGACAAAGAAATTTGCTGTTAAAAGAAAAGCGATAGGGGCGGCCACATCCAATCGTAAATGAAATCTACAGTTAGAAGAGCAGCAACAGTGAGAATCACAACGAGTATTAAAAGAAAACAAATCATACAAATGGATAATTCTTTGACACATTAACAGGAACAAGGAACTTGATTCACACCAGAATTCCGTAATTTAATTGAAATTGCTGATTTGAAACTTCATGATTTAAAACTACAGAATAAAGCGATGACCCAGCCCTTTTTTAACTTTTAATATAGACTACCGATTTCCGAACGCAGCTTTCCTAAATTCTAATTCCTGTAGCGGTCAACATTTTACTAGTCAGCATATTGGCCTAAAATTAAATGTTAGTCTTCCATACGAACAATGTATCACACTTATTTGGCTTTGTCTTGGTTATTGGTGTCGTCATTCACTAGAATCGTCACAATTCTCAAGGAAAAACAATTCTTATAATTTGTTCTAGGCTTTCTAGGCATTTCGACACTGAACATATCGATCTATATTTCAATATAGATATCTGTTAAAATAATGAACACATGCATCAAGGCATGAAATAATAACTTTTTTTTAATAATACAGGGAAAGCTGCAAAATTAAAGCTGATACAGAATAAAAAATTGAACTTGGACTAAAAAGTTACCTCTCTTGCCCTTCCCAAACCAATGTCCGATTGCTGTAACTACACCAGGCCATCCTGTGGATTGTGAAAAACCAGCCAGAGCCTAGAAGGAAAACCTAGTGAAATCCTAATATAAAACTCCAAAACTAGATAGTGGTTGCAGCAAGACAAATAAAGCTTTTATCTAATATTCTACAATAAACATAGTAAAATCTTCAACAACCCTCATCATACAGTAGGCAGGAAGGATGGGAGAGGGAGAAGGATGGGAGTTGGGCACCAACAAAAATTTACTTCTTTAAAAAACAGTTTCCAATTTCAAAAGCGGGGGGAGATTTCAGGTACCAAGACTGGAGTTTTAAGATGATTTTAATTGCATACTGAAAGTTACAGATATCGCAGCTGGTGTAAGACTAAAAAAAGTGTTTTAAATTAGTTTGATGTTTTCAAGGCTATGAAATTTACGAGTCACTTTTGACTCGTAAATCAATACTCTTGCTTTCTATAGGCCTATTGGGATTTGGATGTTCTCAGTAAAGTACGGGGTTTTTATAATTTTTCTTTGTTTAAGTTTCAACTTCGCCCTTTACTTCTTTCTGGGGAATTGAGGAAGCCCCCCTCATATACAGAATAATTTCTATTCGTTTTAGGTTTTAATGTTACTGCTTACTTGCGGTTGATATTTTTTTTATTTAACTCGTGATGGTTTTCAAAAAATGCTAGGAAATCCCCCCCCCTTGTAAAATTTCTCCTGGCAAATTCCCCCAGAGGATTTTCTTCGCATGGAAAACTCTTCGCGTCAAAATCCCCCCTGCAAATCCCACCCACCCTAAAAATGCCTGATTGTTTCCCAATAACAAGTACTAGGCTATATGTGAAATCCCTTCTTTAGAGACTATGTGATCCAAAAGAAACAATGAGTTGACAAATTCGAATGACTTAATATTTTCCAGAAATATTAAAAGAAAATATAAATATAAAATCAAGCTCAAAATCACTCAAATTTTGGCGCAGAAGGAAAAACAGCATTGGCTAAGAATTACCATAGACAGCCATAACAAAGACAGGTTATCCATATAATCATATAGAAGGCACATATCCAAACTGAAAACAAGCCCGATTAAGAATTGAACCATTGATATCGTGATCCAAAGTCCACCACTCTACCAAACGAACTACGAGTTCTGGTAATCTAATTTAATCTATTGACTTTCGTACGACCATAATTGCATAGCTTACAGCCTTTTTCCCGGAGACTAGAGAGGGTCAGGTCATCACCAAAGGTATAGTTACTGGATTTTTCAATTATGCTGAAACAAATTACTATCTCAAAATTTTGATCACACGAGTTGAGGGGAAGGGGCCTTTTAGAGAGAGGAGCTAGCTGCCCTCTAATATTTTTGGTCATAAAAAAGGGCACTGGCAATTTTAGTTTCCATTAGAATGAGCCATTGAACATCTCTTTATGGTGTCCTGGTAACCCACTTGCACTGGTAAAAAAGAAAGAAAAAAGCACACATCAGTGCTACGCATGCAAAAAAAAAAAGGATTTTCCTTGTTATTTGAGCTTGGGGACTCTAATTACCCTATACAAGGTTTTTAACTATACTGATTCCAATTGCGCACTTTTCATTTTGATCTGACGCCTTTTTATAGGGGTTTCAGACTCTTTTTCATTTTCTTTTTGCTCTTTTTCAGACTCAAAAATTTGTTTTCGCATTTAACTTTAACTTTTAAGATTAACCGAAATAATAGTTACCATTGCTGAATGAATGTCAGATGGCGTTTTTTTTTTTTTTTTTTTTTTTTTTTTTTTTTTTTTTTTTTTTTAACGCGGATTTCGACTTTTGGTTACTATAGGCTGTGGTTTGCACTTTAGCAGGTTGCAGCTACAGCTGAAACCATGATAGAACGCAAAAAACCATGATTTAAATAAACACCCGATAACGACATGCCCAATACCGGTACCCTGCTGAGCCCTTCCCCCAGAGACTATAGAGGATCGTATCATCACCAAAACCATGGTTACTGGATCTTAGAACTATGTTGAACAAAATGGCTATCTCGAAATTTTGATCCGACGGCTTTGGGGCGAGGAAGCCTTTTGGGGAGGGGGGCAAGCTGCACTCCATGCTCACTTACAGGGTATTAGTTAATTTAATTTCCTTTCGAATCAGCCATTAAACACCTTCTATGATGTTCTGGTCACTCGCTAGCCCTGGTAAAAAAAAAAAAGAAAAAAAAAGGAGAAAGAAAAATCAGTTCTACCCATGCAAAAAAAGTGATTTTCCTTAGTGTTCAAGGTGAAATCCCTTGTAATTATCCTATTTAAAGTTTTCAACCATGCTGATTCCAATGGTGCAGTTTTTATTTCGATCTGACATCATTTCCAAGGGATTTCAGTCTATTTTTTGAAATCACTATTTCTTTTCGCTATAAGCTTTTGCTTTTGAGTTTAACCGCTTTTAGTAGGTAAAAGATTAAACTTTTACTTTTTAAGATTATTCTTCCTGATTCGATGTCAGATGGCAATTTTTTCTCACCAGGCAGTTTTTTTCAAAACGTGTTTTTCAACTTAGGGTTACTATGGGCTGCGGTTCGCTCTTTACTAGGCTGCAGTTAATGACGCAACCAGGACATGATATATTTATAAAATCTTCTGTAAATTTCCAAACTTTTTGTAGTTTTAGTTTCAAGGGGTCCAAACAATACGCTATGAGTTTTTGATGGTCTGATATAGTAAAAGGTTCAGGAACAACTTCATTTGAACAATTTTAAATGGAAAAATTCTACTGCTACTTCTTCTATACCAAACAAGATGATCCTTTTCATGGGAAATCAGTCACAATAGTTGTCGATGGATACACTGCTTGAAATCAAAGCCAGAAATTATATTCCAGCAAAAGTCTGTATCTGTAATTAGCCTATTACTTCTGATTTACAAAACCAAAGACTTTATTATACCATAAACACACCAAATTTTACTATTTAGGCAATTTTCGGTGATATTTAACAGAAGCTTTAATTCAAATAGTCTTTTACTGATTAAATAAAAAAAACTAGTTTTTTTAACTGAAAGTAAGGAGCGACATTAAAACTTAAAACGAACAGAAATTACTCCGTATATGAAATGGGTTGTCCCCTCCGCAGTCCCACGCTCTTTACGCTAAAGTTTGACTCTTTGCCACAATTCTACTTTTTAAAACAATGAAAAACTTTAGCGTAAAGAGCGTGGGACTGCGGAGGGGACAACCCATTTCATATACGGAGTAATTTCTGTTCGTTTTAAGTTTTAATGTCGCTCCTTACTTTCAGTTAAAAAAACTAGTTTTTTTTATTTAATTTCTGAACGTTTTTGAATTAATGCATGTTTGATTTTGGCTCTCCGCACATAAATTATTGAAATGAAATTAGTATATTAATTTTTTTTGGCTAAATGGCTTTCTCTTAGTTTTGATCAGACGATTTTGAGAAATAAGGGGTGGGGAAGGAGGCCTTGCTGCCCTCCAATTTTTCGGTTACTTAAAAAGGCTACTAGAACTTTTAATATTCAACGAACGTTTTTATTAGTAAAAAATATACGTAACTTAAGAATTAACTTACGTAACAAACTTTTATATTCTTATATTTTTATTATGTGTACGAGGGGGTTTGTACCCTCGTTAATACCTCGCTCTTTACACTAAATCGTAAGTTTTGTCCCAATTCTTTAAGAATGACCCCTGAATCAAAAAGGCCGTAGAATAAATAGTTGAAATCACTAAAAATATTTTAGCATCAAGAGCGAGGTATCTATCTCCTCCTAAATACCTCGCTCTTTATTCTAAAGTATTTTTAGAACCCCTCATATGCGTAATAATCTCTGTTCGTTTTAAATTTCAATGCTATTCCTTACTTTCATTTGAAAAAACGTTTTCATGTTTATTTTTTCACTGTTTTTTTTATAGTAATGCTAGAAAATCCTGCGCCCTTTTCATTGAATTTTTCTTCCCCCGCGACATATTCCTCAAAGGAAAGATCCTCCCACAAAGCCCTCTCCCATCAACCCCACCCCCCAAACCAAAAAATCCCCATGAAAACGTCTGTACACTTCCCAATAACCATTACTATATGTAAACACTGGTCAAAGTTTGTAACTTGCAGCCCCACCCTCAGGGATTGTGGGGGAGTAAGTCATTCCCAAAGACATAGTTATTATGGTTTTCGACTATGCTGAACAAAATGGCTATCTTAAAATTTTAATCTGTTGACTTTTGGAAAAAAATGAGCATGGGAGGGGGCCTATTTGCCCTCCAATTTTTTGGTCACTTAAAAAGGGCACTAGAACTTTTCCTTTCCGTTAGAATGAGCCCTCTCGCGACATCCTAGGACCACTTGGTCGATAAGATGACCCCTGGGAAAAAACAAAAACAAAACAAACAAATAAATAAACACGCACCCGTGATTTGTCTTCTGGCAAAAAATACAAAATTCCACATTTTTTAGATAGGAGCTTGAAATTTTTGCTATAGAGTTCTCTGATATACCGAATGCGATAGTGTGATTTTCGTTAAGATTCTATGACTTTTAATGGATGTTTCCCCCTTTTTTCCAAAATAGGGCAAATTTTCTCAGAATCGTAACTTTTGATGACAAAGACTAAATTAATTGAAACTTAATATTTAGAATCAGCGTAAAAATTCGAATCTTTTGATGTATCTTTTAGTATCAAAATTCCGTTTTTTAGAGTTTCGTTTACTATTGAGCCGGGTCGCCCCTTACTACAGTTCCTTACCACGAACTGTTTGAAAAGAAAATAATTCGGTATTTCGGGGCTTCTGACATTATTACTCCTTTGCGGAAGTTAGGCTCAAAATTGAAAAAGGATTATAGTTTTTCTCTGGGCCCCTTCCACCTCTTAGTTCGTTTATTTTCCCGTTAGTTTTCACCTGTTTTCGCTTTATAGTTGTGTTATCTCTTAGCAGTAGTTATGGTTGTGGTATATATGTTTTATCGCTCGTATAGTTGTGTTATTTTCAAATTATACTCCATAATAGAGAGGCTCCGAACACCCAGCATTGTATATTAAGCTCTTAATTTGACGTTTTTTTCTAACGTGACCAGATTTGTCCTGCGCCCTTTTCATTGAATTTTTTTCCCCCATGGCATATTTCTCCAAGGAAAGACCCTCCCACATAGCCCCCTCCCTCAACCCTACCCCCAAAACCAAAAAAATCCCCCTGAAAACGTCTGTACACTTTCCAATAACCATTATTATATGTAAAGACTGGTTGAAGTTTGTAACTTGCAACCCCTCCCCCAGGGACTGTGGGGGAGTAAGTCATCCCCAAAAACATAGTTCTTATGATTTTCGACTATGCTAAACAAAATGGCTATCTCAAAATTTTGATCCGTTGACTTTGGGAAAAAAATGACCGTGGGAGGGGGCCTAGATGCCCTCCAATTTTTTTGGTCACTTAAAAAGGGCACTAGAACTTTTCATTTCCGTTAGAATGAGCCCTCTTGCGACATTTTAGGACCACTTGGTCGATACGATGACCCCTGGGAAAAAAAAAACAAAAAAACAAACAAATAAACACGCACCCGTGATTTGTCTTCGGGCAAAAAATGCAAAATTCCACATTTTTGTAGATAGGAGCTTGAAACTTCTACAGTAGGGTTCTCTGATACGCTGAATCTGATGGTTTCATTTTCGTCAAGATCCTACGACTTTTAGGGGGTGTTTCCCCCTATTTTCCTAAATAAAGCAAATATTCTCAGGCTCGTAACTTTTGATGGCTAAGACTAAACTTGATGAAACTTATATATTTAAAATCAGCATTAAAATGCGATTCTTTTGATGTAGCTATTGATATCAAAATTCAATTTTTTAGAGTTTTGGTTACTATTGAGCCGGATCGCTCCTTACTACAGTTCGTTACCACGAACTGTTTGATACATAACAAATGTGCCTAAAGCAGATATGTATGCGGAATTTTGTTTCTCGATAATGGCGAACGTTATCCCCAGCTTGCATTTATTACATGTATTGGAACTTCACAGGGTTCAATTTCAAAACTATCGACAAAAGCAGGAAAATACTTAATTTTATCCTGTATAAGCTTTCAATGTTAAATCTAATCTTCTTGGGCGTCAATCTATTTTTACTGAAATTCGGAGCTTAATACGGCATTTGGGCATAACCAGGGTGGTGGCAAGGGGGGTTCTGACTTTTGTCCACTCAAGCATTAGAAAATGTTCTAAAAATACACACTTTTTGGCTAAATAATGAGTCAAAAGGATCACCTCCCATAGTTGGACCGCCTACCACATAAAATGAATGGAACATTTCTTGAAACTCTATCCTGGCCACATTCCTGATTTAGCACTGTATGGATAAATAAGTGGAATAAAAGTAGAATATACAAAACAATATTTACCTGAACAATTAGATAATAATATAGATTGTGTATTCCTAAAGTATATCCAAGGCCAAACATGTAGGTGAATATGCCTGATAAAAGCATCCCAGATGCCAGAAAATACCTCAGATCATTCCTTTCAGCAACAACTCCGCTTATAAACATTCCAATAGCATAAGCAAACAGAAATGATGAGTCAAGGGCACCAAGTAGTGTTTGGGCATTGTCTCCATCTGCAAATACATGAATGAATATGTACAAACTTTTACTGCAGCTGAGGGCTGGGAATAGATCCAAACAAGGAAAATCTTAGCCCATTCCCACAAAAAAGTTCAAAATCCCCCCCCTCCCCCCGCATGTTTATAAACAATGTTAATATAATTTTGCAATTTTTACATCCTTTTATGGTTAATCAACCCCCCTTACTATACATTTCTACCAAGTGCCTATTAAATACACTACATCATTTGGTTTATAAAAAAATACTAAACTTCTAATTTTTGGAGAACATATAATCATTCCTACTATATCTCCATGGAAAAAGCATATGATCTGAAAATTTGAATTTTACAGGTAAAGAAAAAGAGTACGGTAATACAGAAGACACATCATGGGAATATAAAATCAAACAACGAAGCTAAAACTAGATCATTAACATAAAAAAGAGATCAATTTCTAAAGATGCCTAATTGTAACAATCTTAGCCCAACAAATCTTTTTTTAAAGAAAAAAAAAATAAGAAATAATCATATTTGACAGTTAGGTTATTCTGAGCTGAAGCCTTGTTGAAAGTTAAAGCTAAAGACTGAAGGAAACTGACAAGACTGGACACTCAAGTTGGTTTCCATGAATAAAATCAAAACTGGTATGCATTTCCCAGCAATCCCTTTATTTACCTTGTAATATTATGTTGCTTTTGAACATATTCTACTAATGATATATGCTTTTAAACATTGAAAAGTTATGATCAAAGCACCAAAAATACAATTTCTGTGGTGCTAATAGTTCTTTGCAGAGATCTAATTTATCGGCTTACAATAGTAATATTTAAGATATCAATATATTCGTCATACATAAATTTACAATCCTAGTTCACTTTTTCATAAATAAATTACTCAAAAATTGTTTAAAAAATGGCAAATTTTTCGGAATGAAGAAATCGTAAATGAATTCTCGGTACTGTTCTGTTATAGCACCTATCTTAGGTTCTTCATTTAAGTAGAACCTCTAAATTCTCTGACTAATCCTATTGAAATATGACAAAACATGATGAAACATAATAAGAAACAAAGTTGGGGATATATATTTGCACATTAGGGGGGGGGGGGGTAAGGTATAGCGGGTCTGCATGCAAGGTGTGCTAGGTATATTTATCTGCATATTATGAAGCAAGAATTGCTTCCTACTCAGAGTGTCTGATTACTTTACCCAATCCCCCTAATATGCAAATATATAACCCAAATTATATATTTCCCATCTATTCTGTCACTTGTCTTTGCCTTGCATCACGCTAAGCTGAAAGAAACCGGTTCTACAGTGCGCCAATGGATGAAAAACTTAACATAGGAGCTATGAGAGAACGATAACCAACTCTGACCCCAACTAATTGTTCCACCATAAGGTAAATTGAATTTTCAGACCATGATCAACACTTACCAAAAGGAGCCCAGTCACACCAAGTAGGATCAGTTGTATTTACATCACTTGGGACAGGAATTAGTGAGCAATTCCTATTTAAAACATTCTTCACAACACTGATGGGTTTCCTTGAAAGATGATAGGCAGTGTAGCTCAGAAATGTCAAAACTAAAATAAGAAGCCGATACCTGAAAGGAAAATATGCTGTAGTTTATAAGCTCACAAATCTGTTGGGTAACTTATTCCTTCCTCTTGGCCCTTTTTAGGCAATAACCATTAAACTTTGCCTAGGAAAGAAAACCTTTCAGAACAAAAATAGGCCCTTACAGAAATCAAAACATTTTGAACATGTAGGAGTGTTCAAGGGAACTATATCTTAAAACAAACAGAAATTATTACGTATATTAAGGGTGTTGACTCCTCCTCAACACCTCACTTTTCCGCTAAGTTTTTTAGTACTTCTAAAAAAGCCTCATATTGTTCTAATTAAACAACCCTTGCGTTTCAGGAGTCGTTCTTAAAGAGTTGGGACGAAGTTCAAACTTTAGCGTTAAGAGCGAGGTGTTGAGGAGGAGGCAACCCCCTTCATACATGTAATAATTTCTGTTCGTTTTAAGTTTTTAATTTAATCCTTAGTTTCAGTTGGAGAAAAACTTGTTTTTTTTTACTTAATTTCTGATCGTTTTTAAAATAATCCCAGGAAATCTCGCCCCATCTCCACGGAGAAATACCCTCCCTACTAAATATAATTTAGACAATTCAATCCCGGTGAAAATTTACCCAGGACAATTACTCTTAACAACTCCACACGTAAAATTAAGATGAAAAGAGAAAGCAAGACATATAAAAAGAACTTTGCATAGGATTTCTTGCAAATTCCCAAATTGTATAATTACCCCTGACAAGTTCACCTCCTGGAAACTTCCCTCCCCATCGAAAATTCCCCGTGGAAAAACCCCCAGAAAAAAATTCTTCCCCCTCCTACCCTAAAATGCATGCATGATTCCCAATAACAATTATTATGCGTAAACAATGGGCAAATTTTATAACTTAAAGAACTTTCCCCTGGGGCTGTTGAGGGGGGAGGGTCATGTTATATACAAAGGCATTGGACTTTTCAACTAGAATGAACAAAATAGCTATCTACAAATTTTGATCGGACGATTTTATGAAAAAGGGGTGGGGGAGGGGGCCTAGTTACCCTCTATACGAAATTCCATATTCTATAGATAGGGGCTTGAAACCTATACAATAGGGTTAGCTGATACGCTGAATGTAATGGTATGATTTTCATTAAGATTCTATGACTTTTATGGAGTGATTCCTCCTTTTTCGAAAATCAGGCAGATAGTCTCGGGCTCGAAGCCGTTAATGGGTAATACTTAATAAAACTTGTATATTTGAAATCAGCATAATAAGCCCATTCTTTTAATATAACTATTGGTATACGAAATTCCGCTTTTTAGAGTTTCAGTTACTAATGAGCCAGGTTGCTCCTTATTTACAGTTTGTTACCACGAACTGTTTGACCATGTGGGTTTCCAAGCTTCTAATGCAATTTTTTAATGGTTCTGTTGAGCTAGCAGATTAGGTTTCAGCTCATGCACTGAATAAAAAAAAAGAAGTTTTTTCAACTGAAAGTGAGGGGCAACGTCAAAATTTAAAATAACTGAGATTATTCTGTATGTGAGGGGGTGGCCCCCTGCTCACTGTGCATGCAAAAGCTTTTCACTGCTTTGAAAAAGCTTATCATTCTAATTAATCTGCCCTTGTCTTTCAGGAGTCATTCATAAAGAATTGGAACAAAGAGTCAAATTTTGGCGTAAAGAGCAAAACATTGAGGAAGGGACAGTCCCCCTCATATACATAAAATATCTGTTCGTTTTATGTGTTAATGTTACCCCTTACTTTCAGTTGAAAAGACATATTTGTTTGTCGAATTTCTGAAGGACTTTCTCCCCCTGGACAGTACAGCCATGCAGAATTTCTGCTGCAAGAGATTCGCTCCATGGAAAACTCTCCTCCAACAAAAAAATGTCTGTATACTTCCCAATTAACAAACACTTAACGCAAACAATGGGCGAATTTTATAGCTCATAGTCCTTTTCCAGGGATTTTGGCTGGGGGAGGGATATGAAATCCCCAAAGGCATGATTATTAAAGTTTTTAACTATGCTGAACAAAATTGTCTTCTCAAAATTTTGATTGGATGACTGGGGGGAATGGGCATGGGAGATGCAAGGGTTGCCCTCTTAATCTTTTGGTCACTTAGCTTTTCCAAAATTTTGATTTCCATTTGGAAGAACACTCTCCTGATCTTCTAGGACCAGTGGCTCAAATAAACACGGAACTGCAATCTTTATTCTGGCAAAAAATATAAAATTCTACCTTTTGTAGATGAGAGCCTGACACCTCTACAGCAGAGTTTCTGATATGTTGAATCTGATTGTGCGTTTACACTGAGATTCCGTGACTTTTTGGCGTTTCCCTCCTTTTCCAAAAATCTGGGAGGAAATTTTATGAGGCTTGTGGTTTCAGATGTGTGAAATTAAGCTTAAGGAATTCTATATATTCAGATTATCATAAGAAGGCAATAGTTTTGATGTACCTATTATTATGAAAATTCCGTTTTTTAGAGTTTTGGTTATTATTAGGGCAAGCTGCCCTAATACTTAGAGTTTCTTACTACAAACTGTTTGATGAGTCTGAAGCAGAGCAAAATATAATTGAAATAAAATCATGCCCTAGGGGCTACAGTCTCATTTCTATCAACAGAAAAGCAATACCTTGTTAAAACAAGCAGAAATTGATAATCCCAAGAGGCACAACTACTATCTCCACTTCCTACAGACTATGAAAATTGCAAAACTATTAAATTTTTCCTACATATTTTAAGGAACAGACAAAGGAAGAAAAACCCACCAAAAATAAGGCCATTTTCCAATGGTCAAGGTTGAGTCAGTTGCCACAAATGTTTTTATGTTGGGGAATTTCCACAAAAATTAGTGCAGTAGCACAGGCAAGAATAGGTTTGGTATAAAAGGGTGGAGCTGTCCTGGTATTGAGATGGTTTGGGGTCTCTACTCTTTATGGGGTCACTTGTGAAAAGAACACAATCAAGTAATGAAAATCATGAAGTTGCCAAGATTGGGCCAAGGATTGACTAAAGCCTCCATTTAACTGAACGTTAACTGAATGGGACCTCTCGCTGTTGGGTTCTAAGGTGGCTTAAGTGCTTAGTTTAGACTTGAGAAGCATTAGCCTCTGACCTGCAATGGCGGGACCCATTCCTTTTTCTGGGGCGATAAACAATTCAATGATTTGAGCAATATAAAACTTTGCAACTTTGAACATTAAAACATTAAAAAACAATTATAATATTGACATTTTGACAGACGAATTCAGACATTTTGAGCTGGAGTTATTATGAGTTGCAGAAATTCATATCCCACAAACAGTAAACATGACATTAGGTAATGTATGGGCTGCAGAGAGGGACGATGAATAAGGAAGCTTCAAAGTCTTAATTATATTGGGCAGCTATTAATAACAATTCAAGTTGCTCATTTTACAACTAAAATGTGCAAGGTATCAGTCATAGTAGTATATACAGCAGTAGGACCAACTGATTGAGATTGCAGCGACTTGGAAGAATTTTTCTCATAGCTGCAGGAACAAACAGACTGGACATTGGGAAGAAATATGGTATTTTTATAAGGGGATTTTAATACCTAGGTTGGTAGAAATAGGGATAGGTGGTATCCTAGCCTAGGTAAATTTGGTGGAGGAAAAGAAAATAGTAATGGTTATAAACTGCAGTAATTTCAAAGGTAAAACAAGCTAGTTATATTATAGTATAGTACAACTAGTTATAGTACAACCATCCTTATTCACTCTGTTATTACAAATCATAAACTGACAGGATCAATACAAAATACTAAGGTACATATGAGTGCTGCTATTGATGTTAAAACTAATTATCACTATCCAGTAGCATCTAGAGTTAATCTTAAGCTGAAATTTAGGAGGGGTAACTATCTTCTGGTACGTTGTGACGTTAGTAGAATCTAGGATACGAATTTTATAGAAACTTTCCAGGAACTGGTGAATATGAAACTCGAGCATGTAAAATTTGACAACATAGAAGATATATATAGGAAAATAGGATACTTGTTAATTAAACAAAACACAATCAAGAATTACGCTTTGGTTAGATCTTGAAAACCCAGTTTCATAACAAAGATAAGTGACAGGTGATAGAATGCATTGGGCTTGCATAATTTGATCAATATATTTGCACATTAGGGGGGTGGGGGTTAGGTTGGGGGCGCTGTCAAAATACTTTACCCCAACCCCATAATGTACAAATATAAAGTCAAAATTATATTATAATATAAACGAATAGTTATATGCAGGTTATAATTCATTAGGATTAACCTTTCCACTTCTTGGGTATATTTAGTTTAATTCACAAGTACCAATAGTAGTTTGTGAGGTAGCCTATGGTGTCTAAGAGACAAAAGTTAGAAACGCAGATAGGAATATTAGTGAAACTACTTTATGTTTTATGACAGGGACTGTCAGCATATGACAAAGGTAAAATCGTTAATCTTCCGACGTTTGTGGTATTACTGTCATTTACAACTGCATCTTGCAAATGAATGTATTGTTCAGAGCAGAGCTTGGTCTGATTCAGATGGATAAATAGCAAACATTCTGATTCAATTTTTGCATATATATCAACAATGTATTAGTGAAACAATTGATGGCATTTTAAAATATAATTGTCTTCATCCTGCCAAATCATTAGTCTATAGGAATAATAATGCATTGTGCTGCATTTCTTATTCATTTCTTTGTTAGTGGCTGGATTTATCAATTTAATATTAAAGTGATAGCTGTCAGCTCCATCCCAAAAAATGATAGGATATTGTAGGGCATTGTAGCATTGATGACTTTCAGCAATTCTTACCAACAGAGCATTGTATGTATGCACATGTTGGCCAGGAGGCATTTTGTCAGTGGAAATAACGATTTTATGCGTATCAGTAGGCATTAAATCGATGGCTGTTTTGAACAGATGCACTAAATTATTATTTTCGTGGAAAAGATGTTGCAATTGGGAAACAGTTGTCCTTTCAATGTTGGGAGAAATTATGCAATGTGCATTCAATTCAGAATTTCTATCACTGATGAAGTACAGTTGTAAAAATTTATGATTCTTGCCTGAGAATGGTAGAAGGGACCCTGCTCTATGATAAATTTGCCCTTTTACTTTGAAAGTAGGCATAGATTGATCTGGATTTTCGATTTGGGCACCAAACAATGTTATTTGGAAACATGAGTTATATTTTCTGATCTGTAATAAAAAACGATTAGATTCTGATGTAGTTCCAGTAAGCAAAGTCTTCATTGGCTCTGGTGGTGCAGCCAGTAGAGGAAGTTTAACTTTTCCTGAGGTGCAGCACATTCCCATTGTTTCACCATTGAATTTCAAGGCCTTGCAATAGGGACAAATTTTAGACATAGTCCCAATTTGAACACATCTACTCAAGCTATAATCATCAACTGGGCTGTACCTGAATGCCAGGTGAAAATTTTCAGGTTACTCTTGCGATTCCTTGGCATGCTTTCTTTTGGTGATTTCTCTTTGAGATGCAAGCCTAATTTCACGCTGTTGTTGTGATTCCTTGGCATGCTTTCTTTTGGTGATTTCTCTTTGAGATGCAAGCCTGTTTTCACACTGTTGTTTTGGTTCATTGGCATGCTTTCTTTTCATACTTACTCTATTAGCTGCAAGCCTGTTTTTATGCTGTTCTTGTGATTCCTCGGCATGCTTTCTTTTCTTACTTTCTCTATTAGCTGCAACCCTGTTTTCTTGCTGTTCCTGTAATTCCTCGGCATGCTTTCTTTTCTTACTTTCTCTATCAGCTGCAAGCCTGTTTTCTTGCTGTTCTTGTGATTCCTCAGCATGCTTTCTTTTCTTACTTTCTCTATCAGCCACAAGCCTGTTTTCATGCAGTTCTTGTGATTCCTTGGCATGCTTTCTTTTCTTACTTTCTCTATCAGCTGCAAGTCTTTTGGCATAGACTCTTTGAGCAGCTTCCTTGGCTGTTGCCATTGTAAGTTCTTCAGTAATTTTACAATTAAAAATTTCTCTTTCAACAATCTTCTTACAATTAAAAATTTGTCTTTGAACAATTTTCTTAAATACTTACAATGATGTCATATACTAAGCATCATCATAACAAACATGACAACAACTAATTCCATGACAACATACAGCTCAATCCGTATAATGACATCAGTTGACAGACAGACAGACACACAAACAACTTATTTTTATATATATAGATGTAAAGAAATCAAAATTAACTATAAGAAAAATTAAATATGCATGTCCGATTGCAAAACAGTCACTCTGCTGAAATATTATTAGATCAATTGCTGGCAATTGGCTGGACAATCTATTTATATACATAGATAATGGGACTGCAAAGAATTTGTACATCCACAAGTGTTACACAGTTAAAAATTAGCACCTTGCATATGTGTTACTTCACAGGCGGGGGGGGGGGGGGGGTTAGGCTTGCAGCTCAGAGAGAAATTACCAAAAGAAAGCATGTCAATGCATTGCAAGAGCAATGCAAAACCTGCCTTGCAGCTGAA
Source organism: Artemia franciscana (assembly GCF_032884065.1). Classification (NCBI taxonomy): domain Eukaryota; kingdom Metazoa; phylum Arthropoda; class Branchiopoda; order Anostraca; family Artemiidae; genus Artemia; species Artemia franciscana. The sequence goes on from NC_088867.1 coordinate 36,209,638, forward strand.
AGAGTAAGTAGAAAAAGAATGCATGTCGAGGAATTGCCAGTTGTATATAAGCAAGTTTTATGCAGTTAAATATTAGCACCTTGCACATGTGTTGCTGGGACATGTTCCAGAAAGAAAAAAAAAATCAAAGAAGAAAAATAAAATAGAAAAAGAAGAAAAAACTATAAAAAGGTAGGATAAAAAAAAACAAAAAGAAAAAACTAAAAAAAATAAATAAATTTAAAAAACAAAGAATTACAAGAATTCAAAAACCTTAAAAAACAAAACCAAAACTTTGAAGCTTAGTTGATATCATTGTTTGAGATTGGACTTGCTTTAATTATCAAATATGATTGAAAAAACTGCAGTATGACACAAGGGACAATGAGAATCTATATATAGAAGCTAAAAACTGTAATATGAAAAGACAGCAAACTGTCTGTAGTTAGAACACAAGGGACAATGAGAATCCATATATAGAAGCCTGCTGCATGCCATGCTGGGTCCTGGCAGCAAAGCTGCATGGACCCAGCTAGTTTATAATAAATAAATAGAATGAGTGTGATCCAATTCATACACCCTAGACTAGCCTAAGTAGTTAATTAAAAAATTAAAAAATGCTCAACTGGTCTTCTATTAGCAGGGCAACTCTAAAACAGCAATTTTACCCTAAATTTTCTAAACAGTACCTTATTTTACCAATTTTATGGACCATATTTTTATTTAATTATAATTTTACAATAGGTTGGTCTGTACCCATTACTAGGCTATATGGAAAGAACATAAAAAAATAGCATCAAGTGATTGGTTCAGCTTATTTTTGGGTCAGTAATGCAAGCTTTTCTAAATTTACAGTAGCCTAAGCAGAACATTTTAGGGTAAAATAGTCTAGCTTAGTGACTTCTTGCTATCCTGGAAAGGGGTTAGGTTAGGAAAATGAAACTTTCAGGGATGGGTCTACAGGCTAAAGTATGTCCTGGGAAGGTATTTTGAAGTACCCACCTCTACTCCTTGTCCCTCTTAGAGGGTCCTGACCTTTGATGACCTTTCAAAATATGTGTATTATAAAAGTGAAACCTTGCAAAATAGATCTTCTGATTGAATGAAGTAGGCCTACAACAAAATTGTTTTCAGCTTCACAACTTTGCTTAATCCCAATTTATAAGGTTTTAAAGACATGCAAAAACATTTCCTAAATTTTGAAAAAAAAACATTGATATGGCTCAGAATTCTACTCAAATAATAGGAATTGCATTTTCAGAACTAAAGGCAGAGAAAAAGCAACTGGTAACTGAAAATTAAGGTAAAATGTTGTTTTGTCAAAATTGTCAAAAACCTGTCATGTAGGCAAATTTCGGAACCCTCTAGAGGGAGAAGGATTAGAGGTGGGTACTTTAAAAGGTCAATGTTGGTATTACCTAAACAATTGTTTTGGGTCATGAAACTATTATTAATAGATGCATTTTGACTTTTTGAATATCTTTTCTCTCTTGCAAGACTACTCCAAACTTACCATTATGGAGTTATTCCAGCCCAAATATTCTTGTATTTATACATAGCCTAGAATTGGAATCATTTAGATAGGCTATTTGAAATCACAAATCTGTAATAGTTTAGAAACAATTTTGGGGTATATATTCACAAATTAGGGGGTGGGGGTAAAGCATAGCATATATTAAATATGTAAACTAACCATTGCTGTATTAAATATATACTATGTTTCCTCCCCCCCCCCACTAATGTGCAAATATATAACAACTCCATAATGGTCAGTTTGCGGTAGTTTTGCAAGAGAGAAAAGATGTTCAAAAAGTCAAAATGTATGTATTAACAATAGTTTCATGACCCAAAACAATTGTTCAGGTGATACCAACATTGACCCTTTAAATACCTTCCCAGGATATACTTTAGCCTTTAGACCCATCCCTAAAAGTTTCACTCTCCTAGTCTAACCCCTTTCCAAGATAGCAAGAAGTCACTAAACTAGAACTTTACCCATTTTAGAATTTTGTAGCCTAAAGTAGTTTTTGAGATTTACTAGGCTAGTTTTTTTTCTTTTTGAAAGTGGAAATCCAGCACTAATACCCTGATCTCATTCAGAGGTACAGAACTAGAATTCAAATAAAAGAATGGATTTACTGACTAGGCCTATTGAGTTTTATAACACTAGGCTATCACCATTGAATGTCAGGCCTATAGACTAGCCCAGCCTACTTATCTTTTAGTGTCCAAAGTAGCCAGCTGTGTAAAAATCAACAAAAAGTCTATATTAATATGTTCTAGAAGTCTTTTTATATCTAAACTATGGTTAGTTATCAGATAAGCAATAATTTCTTACCAAAAATCTCTGCTAAAAATAATTCGACCACCTGCACACAGACAGGTAATCTTTTGTAGAATCCTGATGCCTATTGGGACATCTAGTACATTCATTTCCAGCTATATAGGTCTAGTAGTCTGCCTTCAAACTAAATGGGTCAGAAAAGATTTTATTCATCAGTATGGCTTAACTAATGAATAGGCAATGAATTATAATCTTATTCATATTATTCTCTTTCTTTCTTTAAAAAAAATTTAGAAAAGACGACATCTAATTGAGACTCCGTTTCAGATACTTGGTTGTAAGTAGACATAAAAAAAATCATTCTCAGGTCCTCCGCATTCAATCTAGCAAAAGTTATTGATTTATTCATCAGTATGGCTTAACTAATGAACAGGCGATGAATAATACACATTATTCATATTAATATGTTTCTTACTTTAAAATAAGTATTAGCTAGAGCGAAATCTAATTAAAGCCTCGTTTAACACACTTGGTTCTAAGTGGGCTTAAAAAAAATATTCATTTTCAGGTCCTCCGCGTTCAACCTAGCAAAAGTTCAAAGTGTTTTCATCTACGGCTCCAAGTTCAAGCACGTTAGACATTAGCTCTTCAAAATTAGAAAGTACCAGAATATCAAGTTTAAACAAGGAGTTTTAGCAACAAGGGTGCCGGCCAAAAATTTTCCAGGAGAGGGGGCAGACGCCAAAATAACAGTAGTGATTGAGTGACAGTGAATATATTTCAGGCTTTTATTTCATAGGAATGAGTTTATTTATAAATACTCTTAGGAGTAAACTCTCAAATAAAAAGAGCAATTAAATTGCTTGCAAAATGAAAGAAAAAACGATAATTTTTTAACGACAAAATTTCCCGGTAAAGGGATCAATTTGTATCATCAACAATATATTTAATTATTATGCATTTAATTTTAAAAGAAAATCAAACTTAACCAAAATTATGGAAAGATTTATTTCTTCCGTAGATTATAACAAATGTAGACTTATCCTTATGTAATTTCCTACGTCTTAGAATACATTACAGAAGGAGTAGGAATCCTCAAAAATCATTGAGACTGCAATTATACCGCGTTTTGATTTAATAACGGCCATGTAAAATGTACCTCTTTTATAACAGGAGTTTCACTTTCAAACATGAATCCCATATATATTAAGACATTTAAAAAATAGAATAGTAAAAGAAAAACAAAATTTGAAATTACTATCCAGCAGTCAAATTGACCCTCCTTCTTTTTATTATTCTATTTAACTAAATAAAATGAACAGGTTCAAAAAAAAAATCGCCACAGGAGATCCTCATCAAATAGTTTGTGATAAAAAAAAAACTGTAAGTAAAAACTGACTTGGGCAAATGTTAAAACAACTAAAAATGGAATTCTTATGACAATTGTTAAGCCAGGACTATTGGCTTTTTATGCGGATTAAATACAAAAAACAACTAGTTTTTCTTCAAAACAGTAAAGAGCGAAAAAATGTCTTGAGCAGAGTAAAAAAAATATTTGACATTGCAATCAACTAAAAGTTAAAAGAAACAACTTAATAAAAATAAACCAATAAATTATTGAACGAAAAAGTTATTTGTCTTATACCCTAGTTATATTTTTTTTTAGCTTAGAAAATAACAGCAAAAGACATTAATCATGCTTTCTGCGAGTGCGAATCTTCTTCTGAAATTACATAAAAAAACTAGTTTTTTTTAACTGAAAGTAAGGATAGACATTAAAACTTAAAACGAACAGAAATGACTCCGTATATGAAATGGGTTGTCCCCTCCGCAATCCCTCGCTCTTTACGCTAAAGTTTGACTCTTTGCCACAGAGTCTGACACACAAACACACAAGCATAGACACAGAGACGGGCAAACGCAAAGGGCTTGCTGACTGAGAGACAAAAACACACAGAGTCAGACAAACAAACACACAAAAAGAACCAAAGAAACAGGCAAACACAGAGTCAAACACATAGGTACGGTTAGAGAGAGGCAAAGAACACATAGAGCAAGACGAACAAACACACAAAGATAGACAGTAAGAAAGGCACACAATCAAATACACAAATATTGGCACGCAGAGAGGCAAACACAAAGGCATTGTGAGAGAGAGAAAAATAGAGACAAAAAAAAACACACAAAGACACAGAGTCAGACACATAGACACACAAAGATAGTCTCTACCAATTATGGTAGTTCTTACTACCAGAGACTGGCAAGAACACATTCAAAAACACAGGAATGGTGAGAGAGAGACAAAAAACACAAAAAATAAGACAAACAAATGCACAATGATAGACACAGAGACAGGTAAACACACATTAGGACACAAATGCACGATGAGAGAGACAAAAACATACACAGATACAGATGGTCAGGCACACAATCATACAATGACAGGCACAGAGAGAGGCTAACATACATCTAGACTCACAGGCATGGTAAGACTGTTCAAATTATCAAAGTTACCCAGCTAATAAGGAAATCAGAAATATCATTGAACCTTACGGGAACCCAACATGCAGCAACACTTTAAGAAATCGAATTTAACGACACCGATATATGCGTTTTTTAAAGTGATATGCATTCTTTTCGTCACCTGCTAGAGGAATGCTCGAATACAGGAAACCTAAAGACTTTACTGAAACATATATGTTACTCGCTGAGCGTCAATTATTGTTAGGTGTGTATGCTATTCTTTGCACAAAATATAAGTAACTTTGGTAGATTAACTAATAGAATAGCAAATGTCTATTCATCTTTAAATCTTGAAATAAATTAGTCTGGGTTATTGAGCTCCTGAGAAGAAAAGATTTGCAAGGAGATTACAGTGGACACTGATTTGTTAGCTAGCACAAATATATTCTCCCATGTTTTTTTCAACAAGTATTCGATTTGTTAAAAATATTCTCTAAGTATGTTAGCTAACAGTTTTAGCTGGACGGCGGAGACAGTTTTTCATTTGGGCGGCGGAAAACCCCTTTAAAAAAATTACTGTTTTTTTATTTTATTATAATTATTTTACTTATATATTTTACTTCTATTTTACTTTTTATGTTATTTTATTATGTTACTTACTATTATTTTGCTATTATTTTTTTTTTTTTTATTTATTTTACTTTTTATGAAAGTAAAAAAATTTTTTGGTACTGGAATATTCATTGGATATGCGTTCGCGTCTTGGGTTAAGAAGAAGACGATTTTATGCAAAACAACTTAAGGGGCAGGTTAATTGTTTAATGCTGTCTTTTGCAGGGAAGGTATCCAGTGATTCTTAAAAAAGAAATATTTTTTAGAATGAAGAAACAATATCCAAATATAGGTAAAACTCTAGTTAATTGACTTCTTGATATCTCGGAAAGGATTTAGGTTAGGAAAATGAAACTTTCAGGGATGGGTATAGCCTACAGGCTAAAGTACGTCCCAAAAAGGTATTTTAAAGTAACCACCTCCAGTCCTTCTCCCTCTAGAAGGCCTTGAAATTTGCCTACATGATAGGTCTATGCCTATTGAAATTTTGACAAAACAACATTTTGCCTTAATTTTTAGTTACCAGTTGCTTTTTCTCTGCCTTTAGCAATGAAAATGCAATTCCTGTTATTTGAGTAGAATTCTGTGCCATATTAATGTTTTTTTTCAAAACTTAGGAAATATATTTGCATATCTTAAATACCTTATAGCCTAAATGGGGATTGAGCAAACTTGTGAAGCTGAAAACAATTTTGTTATACTTCATTCAAGCAGAAGATCTATTTTGCAAGGTTTCACTTTTATAACACACATATTTTAAAGGTCATCAGAGGTCAGGACCCTCTAGAGAGAGAGGGAGTAGAATAGGTACTTAAAAATACCTTCCTGGGACATACTTTAGCCTGCAGACCCATCCCTGAAAGTTTCATTTTCCTAACCTACCCCCTTTCCAAGATAACCAAAAGTCACTGAAGTAGAATTTTACCCAATAAAATATCCAGCTAGACAGAGGATAGAAGTCTATTTCTGAGAATCTTACACATACCTACCTAGCCAAATGTCTGATTGTCTATATTGCATACTAAATATCTACCTAGTCCAATTAGGAGTGAACTAAGTTCATAGCCTGAATATTTGATCAGGTGGATTAATTTTCCTCTTTTTGCAGAACTAAATATAAGCAAGATTTGAAAATACACATGGAGAAATTAAATAATTTGGTAAAATTCTAATTAATTGACTTCTTGCTATTTTGGAAAGGGTTTAGGTTAGGAAAATGAAACTTTCAGGGATGTGTCTACAGGCTAAAGTATGTCCAGGGAAGGTATTTTAAAGTACCCACCTCCATTCCTTCTCCCTCTAGAGTGCCCTGAAATTTGCCTACATGACAGGTCTATACCTATTGAAATTTTGACAAAACAATATTTTACCTTAATTTTCAGTTACTAGTTGCTTTTTCTCTGCCTTTAGTTCTGAAAATGCAATTCCTGTTATTTGAGTAGAATTTTGAGCCATATCAATGTTTTTTTTCAAAATTTAGGAAACATATTTGTATATCTTTAAAACCTTATAAAATGGAATTAAGCAAAGTTATGAAGCCGAAAACAATTTTGTTGTACTTCAATTAAGAAGAAGATCAATTTTGCAAGATTTCACTTTTATAAAACACATATTTTTAAGGTCTTCAAAGGTCAGGGCCTTCTAAAGGGAGAAGGAGTGGAGGTAGTTGCTTCAAAATACCTTCCCAGGACATAATTTAGTCCGTAGATTCATCCCTGAAAGTCTCATTTTCCTAACCTAAACCTTTTCTGAGATAGCAAGAAGTCAATTAACTAGAATTTTACCAATAATTTACATGATAATAGAGATATGCCCAGAAATTCAGACAGGAATGCCCAGAATTTAAGAAAAATTTAGGATATCCAGGAGGTGCTTGCACCCTAATAATACTGCCAGGGTGGCAGGCCAGGCCCAGTATTCTTAGTGTCTACTTATATGTTTGAACACAGATAATGGTTAATGTACAGATAAGATATCTTAGACTTCCTTATATTTATATCCAACTAACCAGATGAGTAAGTTCTCAAAGCACTCTGTATATAGGCCTAGCATCCAACTAACCAGATATGTATTTCTTGTATGTATATCATTACTATCAAACTAGGTAGATCATGCTTTTTCTAGCTTTTTTTTATGTTATTGGACTTCCGAAAGTCACTAAAATACTTCAAAAAAATACCTGTAATTAGTGTACTTTGATTAAATTATATCAAATATATTTTTTATGAACACAAGCAGTGAGCTCCTCATATTGGATTGAATACATACAGTTGGGAATAAGCCTAGTTTATTGGCTCTTGAGAAGGAAAAACATGAATAGAAAAATTATATCTAACACATATTGCATACAGCCATGATTTACTTTACCCGCCCACCCATAATTTGCAAACATATGGGTATTTCCTGGCCAAAATTATATATTTCCAATATATTCTTGAATATATATCTTTTGTTTCAACCCATTTACCTATAACTGAATCAACTCATCTAAACAAGAATCAGAAAAACAAAAGTAGGGGATGCAGAAAGCATTTGAAATATACCTATATAATTTTGGCTACATATTTGCACATTAGTGTGGTTGGAGATAAAGTATAGCAGGGCTGCATACAATATATTAGCTTCATTTATTCTGTATGTTAGGAAGTAATTTACAGAAAGTAAACAAAATGAATTCAGCTAAATTAGATATAGCATATAAAGAAAAGGAAAACAGAAAACAATAAACTAAATTCACATCCTTATGATTTTGTTTCTTTTTCTGACATGTTATGCTTAATTTAAGTTAATTAATTTTTTTTCTATTGATAGGGGCTTTTGAATGCAAAGCCAAAATGTTCAGCTTTCACTAATATTTAAAGATAATTACTTTTTTTCTAAAAAGTTAATTTTTCACAAATGTGAAAAAGTAACTTCTTCATGAATGTTCCATCACACCTTTCCTCTATAGGATAATTACATTAAATCACAGCTTGAAGCAAATCTAAGGATTTTCTATCCTTGGAATGCTCTATTATGACTTCTGTAGGTTGTTTGACATGGTTGCTTGCTACATTTGGGTTGAGGACTCAACAGCTTCCCATTTGTGCAGGTACTCTTACTGTTGCCATTCTCGGTCAAGATTCTTCTTGAAAGTACTAGTTGAATCAGCAGCCAGAATATCTTCTGAGAATTGATTCCACAAGATTATTACTTGCTGGATGAAGAAATGGCTTCTTTCTTAGATTAAGGAGCATTTCTAGAAGGTTTTCTTGAAATGCCCTCTTGTCATAGTGCTCAGGGGGGGGGGGGGGGCAAGGAGACCAGGCAGAATATTTTAGGCTATAATCACATCTGTGTTTCCTCCTGTGTATAAGAGTAGGAAGCCTCAAGTGACATACTCGCTCTTCTTATGGCATTTGTTTGAGGTCTTTGACCATTTTGGTTGTTCTTTATTATACTATTTCTAGTATTTCTTTGTTCTTCTTGAAATAAGGTGACACTATGGACATACCAACCTCTAGCACACTCAGGCATCAGCATGGGTATATTTTTTTTCTTTGTTCTTACCAGGGGTGATTCTATTGAGCCAATCAGGAGAGGCTTCATTTGAACAAAAATTAAAAGCTTTTGTTTACTGCATTAGAAAGTTTTACTGCAATTTACTAAATTTACTGCATTAGAAAGTTTCAGTTAGGTTGGGAGAGATTTTCTGAAAAACTCTGCATAGAGTGGGATTCCTCCATGATCTTAAAAATCATCAGAAATTGAATATTTGTGGTAATAAACTAGACATAAGAATTACCACTGCACAATAGTATAACCAGAATTCTGAAAAACAAAGTTATATAAGTATTGATTTTGTAAGGCTTCCAACAAAGCCCTTAGGGTATATACTATTGGTGTTACCAATCCTTCAAGGTGTTATTACATGCCCCAGCTTCTTATGCAATACTATAGTGTGTACAGTAATATATGTGTTTCTTAACTTAGTTGTTTCTAAATTTGACATTGTTGGTGCGCCCTCGTGACTGAAACATTTATCTAAAGATATATGTCTTAAAAATCTGCAAATGATTGGTGTTTTTGACCCTCTTTGGCATTTTTTTTATTGAGGTAATTTATTTATGTTGTATGTTGTTATGCTGCTATGTTATTTATTTTGTTATGTTTTTTGTCTTGTTTTTTTCTTTTTTTGTGTTTACTCTACAGTTTAATGTACTTTGTGGGTTATAAATAAATTATTATTCTTATTATTATATTACACAATATCTGTAGTGATATAGTACACCTGTTTGTTACATATTATGGGCTTGTTTGTTTTCTTATGTAAATGTTTTTTTCAATGTTTCTTTAGTTGTTATGTAATAGAGAGTGTTTCTAAAAGATGCAGGTATTTCTTACATAATAGGAGTTGTGTGACATGTTATGTTTATTTAGAATGATACATTCTTGGGTGACTTGTTTCTTGAGGGCCATGGGGTACCCCTGCTTGTAATTGAGGAGGGACCAAATGTGGGTGTTATGTAATGGCAGCACAAATTTGGGTGTTACATATTGGTGACACACATGTGACTGTTACATAATGACAGTACACACATTTGATGCTACATAATACTTTAAAAGATTTTTTCTTTGAGATTTCATTTTTGTCAAGATTTTTTTCTTTCTTTTTCTCAGGGGACCTTTATAATCCAATGATCTGTGTCCTTTTTAGGGATCCAAAGAGACTTCCCTCAATGGTATTGTGTATTAGACACCTGGATCAGGAATCTATTTGTCATATTATGGTTTTGGAAATAAATTTTACAAAATAACCTCTTCCGTGCATGGGGAATTTCTACACACTTTCTAGATCAATTAAGCTATTGAATGCCTGTTTCCTGTGTCTGTAATAATTCACATTACAGGGAGAAAATCATTTACTGGAAATTTATTACATTTGATGTGCACCTACTTGCTACATTGTATTAGTTTTCTAATGCAACCTAGACTTTGTTTTGTAATACATAGACTTTTTATTAAACTTTTATTAAAAAAACTATAAAATTATGAAATTACAGAAAAAAAAAGCAGTAAAACTCAACAAAAAGAAAAACAAAAGGTAATAAAGCTGATATAGAATAAAATATAAGCTAAAAAGCATGAATTAAAGAAAGGCAGGGCCCTAGCTACCAATACCAGCTGGCCCATGATATCTCTGTGATATATATTATCATTCCTAAGAAAATCTTTCAGATATTTCTTTGATGAAAGTTATGGTTAAATCCATTTTGTTGTGTTGATCATAAGCCACCCCCTCATAATACAGCATGTCAATTCATACCACCATGGCAATATGTGGCTGGCCCATAACATCCCTGTGGTACATATTATCATTCTTAAGACATTTTTAAAGAGTATGGAATGAAGTGTTTTGTGGAATTGATTCAAAACATTAATTTTTATTTTATTTTTTTTTAATGATGATATTCTATATGCTATTATTTCAATAAAAATATTTCACTACATTACTTGCCATTTCTGTAGGCATAGGAAATCAAAATGATGTATTAACAAATGGTTTTGTCAGTCATATATTAGTTGAAGGGGGTCATAGAACAGTGGGATGTTAAATGGAAAAAATTGGACTTAAATTAAGCATTTTGTCCAGCAACTGACTTGTTTTAAGGAAATGTTTAATGTTAAATGCTAAAAAAAAGCTTGAATCATGGAATGTACCCTGAGAAACCTACAATTTTGAAGTTTGAAGGTATTATTAACAGATTCACATTAGAATTGGGCATGGTATACTAGTGATGAGGTTGACATAGGCAATTGAAATTATTTATATGTAAATTTGAAAGGTTATTACCAAGTGATTCTGTCAAATGAATTTTTTTTGGGGAGGGGGAATTATAGGCCTTTAGGTTGTTAAATTGATAAAAATTGCAGACTTAAATCAAGGATTGGTTATGCATTTGGTTTGTTTTAAGGAAATATTAGAATCATAATATTAGGAATAGATCATGGTCCAGATATCTAACAGACATTAGGGGGAAATCTCTTTTGATTCCTAAAACAGACAAAATCTTTGAATTATAAAGGTTCCCTGAGAAAAAAAAGAAGGAAAAGAAACTTGAAGTAAATGAAATCTCGAGAAAGAAAAACAGCATTGAAGAAAAAACTCTTAAAGTATTACATAACATCCCATGTGTGCATCGTCGTTACGTAACAGAGCTCTGCCACTACTTAACACCCACGTGTGCCCTTCTTAGTTACAATTGGGGGTTCCAAATGGGCCCTGAAGAAACAAGTCACGCAAGAATGCTTCATTCTCAATGAATGTAACTTGTCATGCAACTACTTACATAAGAAACACCTGTATTGTTTACAAAACACTCCTTGTTTACAAAGGGCACTAGCTCTTTCAATTTCCAATTGAATGAGCCCTTTTTGAAGTTTCTACAACACCACTGTCTATAAAAACCAAGGGCATAACTTACAACCGTTGTCCTGAGGGCTTTAGAGGGATGTTATCCTCAAAGACATAATTTCCAGACCTTTCAACTACGTTAAACAACACGGCTATATCAAAATGTTGATTGGATGTGTTTGGAAAATGATGGGCGTGGGTAGGGGGGGGGCACAAGCCCTGTCATTTTCCAATCAAAAGAGCTCTTTTGAAGTTTCTATGACAACACTTTCTATAAAAAATCTTATATGCCCCCAGGACATAAATTACAACATCTGCCTTTGAGGACTATGAGGAAGGGGGGGGGGGTTGTCATCCTCAAAAACATAATTTCTGAACCTTTCAACTATGTTTGATAAAATGGCTATCTCAAAATTTTGATTGGATATTTTTGTGGAAATGATGGGTGTGGGAGGGGGGTTAGTTGTCCTTTAATCACTTTCGACTATTCAAAAGGGCACTAGCCCTATCAATTTCAAATCGAATGAGCCCTTTTGAAATTTCTACGACGACACCTTCCATAAAAACCTTGTATGCCCCCAGGCATAACCTACAACCCTTGCCCTGAGGGCTGAGGGGATTTGTTGTCCTCAAAGACATAATTTCCGGACCTTAAAAATATGTTGAACAAAATGGCTTTTTCAAAATTTTGATTGGAAGTGTTTGGGGAAATCGTGGGCGTGAGAGGGGATTAGTTGCTCTCAAATTACTTTTGATTACTGAAAAGACTAGCCCTTTCAACTTCCATTGAACGAAACCTTTTTGAAGTTTCTATGACAATCGCTGTCTATAAAACTTTATATGCTCCAAGGGCATAACTTACAACCCTTGTCCTGAAGGCTGTGGGGGGGGGGTGTCATCCTCAAAGACCTAATGTCCAGACCTTTCAACTACATTAAACAAAACGGCTATATCAAGATGTTGATTGGAAGTGTTCGGGGAAATGATGGGTGAGGAGGGGCACTCACCCTCTGATCATCTTTGACTATTAATGAGGGTACTAACCCTCTCGATTTCCAATCAAATGAGCCCTTTTTGAATATTCTATGACAACACTTTCTATAATAACCTTATTAGCCCCCAGGGCATAAATTACAATCTTTGCCCTTCAGGACTGAGGGGGGGGGGGTTATCCTCAAAAGTATAATTTCCGAACCTTTCAACTACGCTTAACAAAAATGGCTATCTCAAAATTTGTATTGAATGTGCTTGGTGAAATGGAGGGCATGGGAGGGGGTTTAGTTGTCCTCCAACCACTTTCGACTATTAAAAAGGGCACTAGCCCTCTCAATTTCCAATCAAATGAGCCGTTTTTGAACTTTCGACAACACCTTCTACAAAAACCTTATATACCCCCAGGTACAACTTACAACCCTTGCTATGAGGGCTTTGGGGGGGGGTGTCATCCTCAAAGACATAATTTCCGGATCTTTCAACTATGTTGAACAAAATGGCTATCTCAAAACTTTGATTGAATGTGTTTGGGGAAATGGTGGGCATGGGAGGGGGGTTAGTTGCCCTTCAATCACTTTTGACTTCCAAAGGGCACTAGCCTTTTCAATTTTCAATCAAATAAGCCCTTTTTTGAAGTATCTATGACAACTCCTTTGATATAAATTTCTGGTCTAAACAAAACAAAACAAAAGTACATTGTGCCAATATTGTTCTTTACTTAGGTAGTGCTATTGTGCTGCCTATGATTTGTTGTTGACGTTATGAAAAAAAAGCATAGTGTTCAAGATACATATAGTTTCCAATAAAACGCAACAACATAACAAGCTTCTTGTTCTTACCAAATAGATGGTGAATAAATATGTTAGATTATGTGGAGTTATTGTCAATTCCTTGCATATATTTTTACCTTCAAAAAAAAAATCAACAGATTGCTTACGTTTCAATATTTAAAGACAAAAAGTGTTATCAAATTTATAGGATTAGTTCCACTTATTTATTTTCTCATTTCAGCACATTAATACGGATCAAACTATGGTAATACCCTGGGTACTTAATTATTTTGTAACAAGTACAAAAAAAAACATAGAATACTGTGGTACCTTACAATTTGTTATGGTACCTTTCATTCCCAGTTATTCCCATTAGTTTTACGTTTTATTTTTCGTATTTTTAGCTATACATTACCTGCTTTTACAGATTTCAAATTGAAGCAAAGGTGTCTAACAATTTTTGAGCTATCAAATTAGTGATTGTTTGTGAACAAGAGTGGATAGTAAGCAATTTGTTTGGCAATGATTGTACTACAAATTCACTTTGAAAAGTTTAATAAGAACTTTATCGGCCACTCAGCAACCAAAAAATGCAGGGTTTCTTTTGAGAAGCAAGATGGTGCAATGTATTTTATTGCTGAAATAGTGAAACCAGATGGAACATTTGGCTGTAAACATGAGTTTAAGGTAAATTTCTCTAATATTACCATTACAAACATACCTGTGCACAAGGAAGGGAGATATTGGTTCAGAGGACTTTCACTTGAAGAAGGGAAAAAACTGTGCATAAACATGTTTTTTATGACACTTGGTATTTACCAAGTAACATATAGCAAACGCACATTCTGTTGGTCTGTCCGTCCTGGTTTTGCTAGTTTAGGCACTTCGAGATAAACTAGGATGATGAGATTTGGCAGGTGTATCAGGGACCAGACCAGATTAAATTAGAAACAGTCGTTTCCCCAATTTGACCATCTGTGGGGGGGAGTGGGGGAACAGTTAATTTAGAAAAATTAGAAAAAACGAGGTATTTTTAGCTTACAAACAGGTGATCGGATCTTAATGAAATTTGATATTTAGAAGGACATCTTGTTTCAGAGCTCTTGTTTTAAATTCCGACCGGATCCCATGACATTGGGTGGAGTTGGAGGGGGAAACCTAAAATCTTGGAAAATGCTGAGAGTTGAGGGATCAGGATGAAACTTAGTGGGAAGAATAAGCACAAGTCTTAGATACGTGATTGATATAATCAGAACAGATCCACTCTCTTTGGGGGAGTTGGGGGAGGGGAGGGTTAATTCTGAAAAATCAGAAAAATGAGGTATTTTTTACTTACAAAGGAGTGATTGGATCATAATGAAATTTCATATTTACAAGAACCTCGTAACTTGGATCTCTTATTTTAAATCCCAACCGGATCCAGTGTCATCGGGGGGAGTTGGGGGGAACTTGAAATCTTGGAAAACCTTGGAGTGGAGAGATCAGAATGAAACTGGGTGGGAAGAATAAGCACAAGTCCAAGATACGTGACTGACATAACCGGATTGGGTCCTCTCTCTTTGGGGGAGTTGGGGGGGGGGAGGGAGTAATTCGGAAAAACAAGAAGAATGAGGTATTTGTAACTTACAAACGGATGATCAGATCTTAATGAAATTTGACATTTAGAAGTATCTTGTGCTTCAGAGCTCTTATTTTGATCCCAACCAGGCTCGGTGACATTGGGGGTGGTGGTGGAGGGGGTAAACCGGAAATCTTTGAAAACGTGAAAATTGAGGTATCTTTATCTTACAAATGGGTGATTGGATCTTAATGAAACTTGATATATAGAAAGATCTTACGTCTCACATGCTCCATTTTCAATTCGAATTGGATCCAGGGACATAGGGGGCTGGAGGGGGGAAACAGAAATCTTGGAAACTGGGAATCTCCAGTTGATTGGATCTTAAAGAAACTTGATATATAGAAAGATCTTATGTCTCAGATGCTCCATTTTCAATTCGAATCGAATCCGGGGACATAGGGGGCTGGAGGGGGTAACAGAAATCTTGGAAACTGGAAATCTCGGAAAACGCTTAGAGTGGAGAGATCGGGATGAAACTTGATGAGAAGAATAAGCACAAGTTCTAGATATGTGATTGACATAATTGGAACAGATCTGCTCTCTTTGGGGGAGTTGGGGGGGGTCCAGTGCTTTGGTGAGTTTGGTGCTTCTGGACGCTCTAGGAAGATGAAAATTGGTAGGCGTGTCATAGACCTGCAAAAATTGACTTGATAACAGTTGATTCCCCGATTCGACCATCTGGGGGGCTGGAGGGAGACGAAAAACTCAAAAATGTGGTATTTTTAACTTACGAATGGGTGATCGGATCTTAATGAAGTTTGATATTTGGAAGGACCTCATGTCTCAGAGCTCTTATTTTAAATCCCCACCGTATCCGGTAATATTGGGGGAGTTGGAGGGGGAAACAGGAAATCTTGGAAAACGCTTAGAGTGGAGAGATCGGGTTGAAACTTGGTGGTAAGAATAAGCACAAGTTCTAGATACATGATTGACATAACCGGACTGAATCCGCTGTCTTTGGGGGAGTTGAAGTGGGTGTTAATTCAGAAAAATTATAAAAATTGTGGTATTTTTAACTTAAGAATGGGAGACCGGATGTTAATAAAATTTGACATTTAGAAGGAACTCATGTCTAAGAGCTCTTATTTTAAATCCCGACCAGATCTGGTGACATTTGGGGAATTGGAGGGGGAAACCAGAAATCTTGGAACACGCTTAGAGTGGAAAGATTGGGATGAAACCTGGTAGGTAGAATAAGCAAATGTCGTAGATACGTCATTGACGTAACCGGACTGGATCCGCTCTCTTTGGAGGAGTTAGGGGGTCCAGTGCTTTGGCGAGTTTGGTGCTTCTGGACGTGCCAGGACGATAAAAATGTGTAGGCGTGTCAGGGACCTGCACAAATTGACTTGATAAAGTCGTTTCTCCCGATTCGGCCATCTGGGGGGATGAAGGGAGAAGAAAAATTAGAAAAAATGCGGTTTTTTAACTTACGAGTGGGTGATCGGATCTTAATGAATTTTGATATTTAGAAGGATCTTATGTCTCAGAGCTCTTATTTTAAATCCCGATCGGCATTAAGCCTCTGATTTTCCTTTTGTTGATTCATTTCCTTTTTGATTCTTAGAATTTTGCAAAAGTGCCATATGAGCTCTTAGCTCTTGTTTTGTTCTTTTTTTTTGTCAACCTTTAAACAACAGGCCCATGTGCCTTAATGATTACAAATAAAGATTTTATATAAAAAAAAATGCATAAATATGCACCAATTACTGAAGGAAAACCTTATCTGTATATCTGAAAAGGAAGCCTTCTTCTTCTTTGAAAAAGAGGCCTTTAGTCCATTTAGGAAATTTCCTTCTTTTTTCTTTTTTTTTTACAAAAGGTAAAGATATATTTTGCTTTGCCACTATGATACCCTTCATTTGGATCTTAGTTCTTGTTTCTATTATACCCAGTTTTTATTGGGGATTTCGAATCAAAACCATTTGGAGATGTTATCCTTGTTTATTTCATCCTCACTTTTATTTCATGTTCGTGATAGTATTTAAAGACAGTGTTGTCAATTTGGACCAAGCAGGAGGAGCAGCTTATTATGTAACTAATTGACAGCATGATTGTAGGAACTCAAAAAGAGCCAAGTTCTTTCTTTTCTGGGTACATTAGCCCAAGTCAAATTTGAGTAACGTAGCCTACCATATTCTTCAAATTAAATCAAAAGTCGAAAACCTTTTCGAGTTTTTTTTTGTTCCAAAATTGAGAAACTTTACTGTTCAAAGTTGGTTACAAATTCGACGCTCAAAGTATTTTTCATTGCTAGCCACAACTTCTTCCCATTTTCTGGCTATATACTGATTGCATCTCTGAAAATTCGACCGGTTTGGCTACAATCCTTGATTTGATCTTTTTTTTTACTTTATCGTAATTGGATAAGTGCTCCTCACCCAGGTCGTACTGCATTGACCGGAAAAGTTAGTCAAACAGTTCAAACAGTTTGCCTTATTTTAGAAAATAGGGGGAAACACCCCCTAAAGTCATACAATCTTAACGAAAATTACACCATCAGATTCAGCGTATCAGAGAACCCTACTGTAGAAGTTTCAAGCTCCTATCTACAAAAATGCGGAATTTTGTATTTTTTGCCAGAAGGCAGATCACGGATGCGTGTTTATTTGTTTGTTTATTTGTTTTTTTGTTTTTTTTTCCAGGGGTGATCGTATCGACCCAGTTGTCCTAGAATGTTGCGAGAGGGCTCATTCTAACGGAAATGAAAAGTTCTAGTTCCCTTTTTAAGTGACCAAAAAAATTGGAGGGCATCTAGGCCCCCTCCCACGCTAATTATTTTCCCAAAGTCAACTGATCAAAATTCTAAGATAGTCATTTTATTCAGCGTAGTCGAAAAACCTTATAACTATGTCTTTGGAGACGACTTACTCCCCCAGAGTCCCCGTGGGAGGGGCTACAAGTTACAAACTTTGACCAGTGCTTACATATAGTAATGGTTATTGGGAAGTGTACAGGCATTTTCAGGAGGATTTTTTGGTTGGGGGAGGGGTTGAGAAAAGGGGGATATTCTGATGTAGCTTTCCATCGAGGAATTTGTCATGGGGGAAGAAAATTTCCACGAAGGGAGCGCAGGATTTACTAGCATTACTTAAAAAACAATGAAAAAATGAATATGAAAAAGTTCTTTCAGCTGGAGGTAGGGAGCAGCATTAAAACTTAAAACGAACAGAAATTATTACCCATATGAGGGGCTCACCTCCTCCTAATACCTCGCTCTTTATGCTAAAGTATTTTTAGTAATGTCAACTATTTATTCTACGGCTTTTGTGATTCAGGGGTAATTCTTAATGAATTGGGACAAAATTATATCTTTTACTAATAAAAAGATTCGTAAAAAATTAAAAGTTCTACTTGCCTTTTTAATTAAACAAAAAACTGGAAGGCAACTAGGGTTCCTCCCCCGCTCTTTTTTATCAAAATCATTCGATCAAAATTATGAGAAAGCCATTTAGCCAAAAAAATTAAAAGAATATGCAAATTTCGTTTTAATTATTCCTCTGCGGAGAGCCAAAATCAAAACATGCATTGATTCAAAAACGTTCAGAAATTAGATAAAAAAAAACAAGTTTTTTCAACTGAAAGTAAGGAGCGACACTAAAATTTAAAACGAACAGAAATTACTTCGTATATGAAAGGGGCTGCTTCCTCATCAACGCCCCGCTCTTTACGCTAAAGTTTTTTACTGTTTTAAAAAGAAGAGTTGAGAGAAAGAGTCAAACTTTACAAAATTCAAACTTTTACAAAATTTCGGTACAAAATTCGCTATATTCGAATAAGTAAAAATTATTGTTGTTTACATGCCAACAAAAAAAAATTATACTGATATTTCTGCCTAATGACAGTAGCTTTCTAAACAATCTATGGAAATGTGGATCGATCGACTCATAACAAGTTACGCATAACAAAACAATGGTAAGCATGCGAAGACAAAGTATTCAGAAGTACCATTTTCGAAATAGGACACGAATTGAAATCGCGAAGGAATTTAAAGGACTTGGGATTGCTTTTGATAGAAGCCTGAAGTTTAAAGCTCATATTAGACAGTTAAAGACAATAGGTGCCAAAAGCTTATATTTTATGAATAAGATGTTACGTGGAGCAAATTTCGGCCCAAAATCTGATATTTTTATGGAGTTTTACATAAAATATGTAGGAGCGATAAGTGATAATTCAAAAGTCCGTTGATTTTTGAATTAAAATGAATAGTTGTGAGCATCAAGTCGTGGCTAATTGTAGAAAAAGCCAAGACAGATAGTCCAATTGAGTGAGAAGCAAACCTGGCATTAATCCCCTCCCCCCTTATTAGGATTGTATAAAAATGAAGTTAGTTCGTTTATTAATTGGAATACGGAGGAATAGTTGATGTGGTGATATCTAACTTGTCGTTCGAGGAGTTGGAAACCATTTAATATAGTTCTGTAAGGGCAGCCTTTGGAGCTAAAAAGACAAAGCAACGGGGTTTTCGTGAATCAGAAAGTGGAATTGAGAAGCTTGGTCACGCGAAAGACACACCAACATTAAAGTCAGAAGATATGAATAGCTGACCAATCAAATCCAACTACATCTAGAATGCGAAAGAGGGAAGGTTATGGTGCTCATGGAAAATAACAATTAGGTATTGTGACGACAAATGAGATATTGGAAGAGTTTCAAATTGAATACCAATATACATCAATTTTGAGAGTGCCGAATGCGACATAGCCCCTCGGTGGAAATCTATTACATCCCATTGCAATGCTAAATTTGAAAACTGGATAAATCTGGAATATAAGCCATTGTTCAAGCTGAGAAAAGAAGTGTATTATCTTGAAACTGTGGATATATTCACCGATGCATCCAAAGTGGATAATAAAGAGGAGGCAGCTTTTACAATTCCTGATAGAAATATAGTTAACTTGATGAAATTAAGTGATATAACTACAGTGTTTAAAACAGAAAAGAGGCAACACCCAAAACAGCGCAAAACAAGCATCCATAGAAGACGGACAAAAATGTAGTAATAATACTCTGATGATAATTAACCAAATTGGAGAAGTGATAAAGAAACTGGAAATTCAGACGGATACGACAAAACGACTATTCGAGGATAGACGTACGTTCCCAGCAATTATTTTGGTGACACTGAAGAAAGAAAAGCAATTTCTAAAAAAAATATAGGGAGTAAATCTGTGGCCAGAGTGAAAATTAGGTTAAGGTCGAGTCATGCAGAAATTCAGATATGTAGAGCTCGGTTCAATAATGGTTCAATCTATTATGCGCCCCCCCCCCATAAAGAAAATTCTGGACCCGCCCCTGCTGGGGTGTTTGTGTTTTGTCTCTGCTTCAGCTGATTTTAAATGACGATCAAATGTTTCTTGACAAGTTGAAAACCCCTAAGCATTACACAAAGTTTGAAAGTCATTTTGTCTGCATTATTTTTAACGCCCAAAATTATGTTACTTTCTGATTGGCTTATAACTTATGGGGTATGTAAGCAGCGCGAGGTAGACCTGATTGGAAACAAAAATACTTTGAAGTTTGGTTGTATCTATATATGACACCTGAAACAGGGCAAACAAACTTACTGTGCATATAGATAAAGATGATGGGATTAAACAGACAATTAAGAAATGGATCAAATATAGTGGACAGGAGCAATTAAAAAAAAAAAAAAAAAAAAAAAAAAAAAAAAAAAAAAAAAAAAAAAAAAAAAAAAAAACATGCGCTATTGATTCATGACGTCCAAAATTTGCTTCGTGCCCAATTGGCTACAAACATTCTGGGCATGTCTATTGGGCCATACAAACCTTGTAGGGGGTAAGAAATTAAAAAAATGGGTTGTATTCGATTCGTGAAGCCCCTAAATAGACCTAACATTGTTTTTCTTGGATCGTTGTGAAACTGTTAAGGCAAGTAGACTATATCTGTACATTTTGGAGGGAAAATGTGTTTTTATTGATCTTTATCACGGAAACTTCAACTGCTTATTTGCTTTGAAATTCTTTTAGACAACTCAATTGAAATGTTCAGGACCAAGGAAACGTCAGTTAAAACAAAACATTTAGGAAACAAACTCGTTAAAAAAGGGCATCTACCATGTTAAAATCTAAAAAGAGCAGAATACTCCAGCAATTATTGAAACTTAAAACGACCAGAATTCAAATGAATAATTACATCATTAAGATGCCAGATACTGCTATAAATTAGTACATCTATCTTATTAAACAAGCATTAATTGTATATCTGTAAATTTTTGCTTGAAAACGCCACAATAATATTTTTAGAAAATTGCCATTCTACCCTTTTCTAGTGAGAAACAGTGATGTAGATATGTTACGACTTTGGGAAAATCCCAGCTCATTTATATGCTTCATAATTAGAGATCCCTGAAGATTGAAAGCCTTGAGTATAAGCAGGAGGAATCTCAAAACACAATCTCTTAACTTTTAGAGAAAGACATGCCAGTTTGATAGCTATGAATTGAGTCTCAGATTCTTAATTGCTTCGCATTAAAGGCTACGCATTTTTATAGAGCTGCACATAAAAACAAAAAAATTAGAACACATTGAAACAAAGGAGGAAAAGAAAGAAAAGAGAGATTGTACCACTGCAAAGCTGCACCATTCTTATTTGTAAACCTAGACTAACCTTGCAATAACCCTTTGTTGCGTTTTTGTTGACCCCATGACAAATAAATGACACACTGCTCGAAATAAAAATTCTTTTCAGTCATGGACAAATCACGTTGTGACGCTTAAAATGTTCAGGAGTCTGCACTCCTGCTGATGTTAGTGATAATTTATATTCGTTTTAATTCTGACTTGATTGTTCACTTTAATTTCTGTTTGACTTAAAATTCATTTATTTGTCTATACCAATATCTGCTATCTTTACGTTTGATGGGATTTTATTTTAATTAGTGTTCGTTTTGGTTTTCATTTGTTCATTGATAGTAATTTATGTTTGTTTTAAGTCTAAATTATACAGGAATCTTTCTCTTCTCATCGGAGGTTTTATCTTTATTTATTTATTTTTTTTTAAGAATCCTCCAGTTTTTATTAAGAACTTCTTTTTTTGGATTTTTTTTTATTTAATCAATAAAAAGACTTAGCTTCTTGTATTTTTTAGCTGTTCAGTCTAGTTTTTTTTTTGTTCTTTCTTTTTTTTTGGGGGGGGGGGAGGATTTAAAGTTTTTGGATTGAAGCCGAGATATTTGGGATTTTTCCAGTTTATTTTATTCACTTTTCTAGTAAAAAAAAATATCAACACTTGTACATTTCTATTTTTTATATTTTATTTGTAAATAGAAATACAACATATTTTGAGAAAATGTTTTCCCTGTGAACAGGCATAAATAAGTTCTGATATAGAGTTGGAGTCTTTGTAACAGTTCGCCTTAAGCTATCAGGCTGTCAGCTAGTTGGTCATCAAGGTTGCTAGAACTGACATATAAATAAATATGGTTTACCTTGTGACAATGGAGGGGCCTTTTGGAAACAGGTAATGCTAGTCTTTGTGCATTGTAAAAAAGAAAACTCAGTAATGTAAACCATTTATCAGAAAGAGAATTGACTAACTTTCATAGTCAAATTTAGCTTGTTTAAAAATATTCTTATGTATTCTAGGCATTAACCTAAAAAGGCTATTTCGTTAATCCATAATATTATGCCAAGAAATAGTCAGAGTGAGGTAAACTTGTAAATCTTTTTGCTAGGAGTTGGCCAGCAAAATGAATCCTCGTCTCAATACTCAGTGGCCGCTGAAAACAGCAATTGATTGGGACCTTTCGTCTTTTTGGGAGGTGTAATGGAGCCGACGATTGCCTACAGGGTTTAGGGGAGGAATATAATTTTGACCTCAATCTTTTCTCTCTCTCCCACTGTCTCTGCAAAAAATGGAATTCTTTAATATTGGGGGGGGGGCAGATAAATTGACACTTCAATCATAAAACAAAATTTAAAACATTGCCTCCTGGAAAACCGAGAACTCTACACCAGTAGATGATTGTATCTTTTTGAATGAGTAAAGGGAAAAAGATAATGCCATCTACCTAAATAAAATAGCTCTTGTTTATAGTTTGAAATTATGTCTTTTTTAGTCTTTCGCAATCTGTGACTATTTTTTTCTTCCAGATTAATGGAAATGTATCTCAAATGTTTTACACGTTTATTAATGACGGAAAGACGACCATTAGATTCAAAATTCCTGACATCTGTTTGAGCTTGCGTGGCAAACCTGAACAAGTAGCGAAAATTACAGTGGCCATTGCAAAGCTTTCTGGGCTTAAAGATGACGCTAAAAAAATTATGGAAGAAACCAAACTCGTTTTACCAAGTCCAGATGCCCAAAAAGATGCTCAGAAATCTACCAAAACAAAAAGTTCTTTGACAGATTTACCTCCCTCTAAAAAGCCAAAGGTTGAGTTAGAGAAATTGAAGCTTGAAATTAGAAGTCACAAAGAATTCATCCAAGTATCACATCTTCCATTGACGCTCACGACTTTAAAGGTATTTTTTCATTTCTTTCAGGGAGAGTGAGGTATAGGAAACAATACTCCTAACCATAACTTAAAATTGTGCTAAGAGTGTATTAGACTAGGGGGTGTGTAGGCTTATACTTGAGAGAAGGGGATTTCGAACTGTGTTCACCGCCTAAAATCACTCGGTTTCATTATTTTTTATCCATAATCTTCATTAATTATTTTCATAATATTCCTGTTTTTTTTTGTTTTTTTTTTTTAGTTTACCCCCCACCTCTCCAAGAAATATATTCTTACGTACTTACAGAGTACGAATATAAGATTAACAGCTTAAACCTTGTCTGAACTAACTTCAAAAACCAGTTTTAGAATCAAAATGAAATTTCTCGTATGAAGACAGAGCGACAGAGGACTTAAAAACTTATTACGCTATCTCCGACAGATACTGGTGAGTTTTGGCCAGCTGAGGCATTTTTGAGACAATAATCAGACAATTTTTATGGGATTTTGGACGGAAGTTGTATTCAAAATGCCGCTTTTTAAGATACTAAATTTAAAAGACGCGGTTTGTTGAATTAAAGAATTAATTAAACGTCTGCAAGTAGGCCTAACTGTGAAACATTTTGCAAGGTTCTATTCTTGTATCTGTAAGTGAATTTATTGATTTTGGTATCATTGGCCACATTAAAAAAAAATGAACAAAGTCTCCCTCCACATTTTTCGCAAATCCAGTCACATCTGGCTTCCAAAAGTCAGAGGAAAAACAACGTTGTACACATAGATCACTGGTTTTCAGACCAAAACACCCCTCAAACCCCAACGTGTTGATTCTGTCCTGTAATTTCCTTTATTCTCCGTATAATTTACCAATAGCAGCTTTTTACTATCGTAAAATTGCCTATTACTCTTGTATTAATCATACCTATTCACATGTGACCTCCCTACTCCTCCCCCGAGAAAGCTTTAGATTACTACCTTTTATGAATACCTTGGAAAACTGGGTACTAGAATTTATAGAACTCCTGATAAAACAAAAGTTAATGTTACCAAAATCCTTTCAATCAGAAAACTAGCATTACCTACTTGACAGAAAATTGTAACTTAGAATGTGAAGTATTGTGTTTAAAAACGTATATATCATCATTGTCATTTTGATTTCAAATCAAATCACCACCTCAAAACGAAGTCGTATTCTAAGAAGCTGGGTGCCAAACTTGTCTATTCGGAAAAAAAAGATCTGTCGGGCTGCTATATAAAGGAAGACACGGAATGCGAAAGGATGTTATTTTGCTAGGTTTTGAAATTCCACTTTTTGTCTTAACTGTCTAAAACGTTTCAAACTCCTCCAAGAGTAGCTTAAAAGCGAACTTTAGTGGACTAGATCTGCTGGCGGGCTTTTCCGTGAGGTGACTTATTACTAGCTAAAGTTCGAAAATAATTTGAAATTTTTCTTTTTTTGTGCTTGCACAAAGGGATGAAAGGTCCAGAATATTTGCCTAAAGCATCACTTCCTTTTATGCTGATTTTTTTTTTAATTGTGGTCTAAAACGCTGCTTTAGTGTTTAGAACATTTCTCTGGTTGTATCCCCCCTTCCCTTAAAGTCTGCGTCTGTATGTAATTTTTTTTTGTCATTTGTAGCCTGTATTATTTTCAGATTGGTAACGTTCAATTTTCTCGGTTGGACCAAAGATGCTTAAGACTGGTGAATCTGCAATGGTTAACAGTTAATAACACGCAGTTAGAAACTCTTCCAGAATCAATGGATATATTCCCCAACTTGTGTGTCTTAGACCTTGGGAATAATTATATTTCGGATTTGCCTAGGATGTTTTTCAGGACTCTGTCACCAAATTTAACTGTTCTCAACTTGTCCAAAAATAAATTGACTTACCTGAGTGAAGACATTTCTAAACTGAAGAATTTGAAGGCACTGTACGTTCGACATAACCAGTTGACTAGGATACCCTGGAAAATTGGCCTTCTACCAAATTTAAGGTTAGTTTTGATTTTGTTGGTGTGTATTTGTCCTATATCCATTCCTTGAATTTGTTTTGTGCTTCCGTCATGACTTTTGCACCCTGGTCCCTCCCCCACCCCAAAAAAGTAGTTTATTATATGGCAATTAGTTGTTGATGCGCTGAGGAAATAGCTTGTGGGAGGATAGTTGTATGTGAGTTCGGTTGTGCAAGCATAGGAAAAGATTTTGAATTTTCAAATAAGTTTGTTTTTGGAGGAAAGAATTTT
>NC_088867.1:36882189-36950216 GCF_032884065.1 Artemia franciscana
AAAAAGCTAAAAAAGAAAAAAACATTGACAAATTGAAGAAAACAAATCAATAAAAAGAAGAAACTAAAAAAAAAAAGAAAAACTAAAAAAGAAAAAAACTAAGAAAAGAAAAAACTAAAAAAGAAAAAAAAACTAAAAAGGAAACTGTATCTATATATATAAAAATAAGTTGTATATATGCATGTTTGTTTGTTTGTGGGTTTGCATTTGACGTCATTATAAGTATATAAGGCTTTGTATATGACGTTATTATAAGATGACACTACAGACCGGGACACCAGGACACAATTGACGACCGGGACGCAGGGAATATAAATGACGACCGGGATACTCAAAGATAAATTAAAGACCGGGACACAAATGACGACGGGGACACCGGGACAGAGGGAATATAAATGACGACCGGGACACTCAAAGAGAAATTACAGACTGGGATACCGGGACACAGGGAATATAAATGACGACCAGGACACAGGGACACAACTGCAACGGGGACGCCGGGGGCACAGGGGGATAAATAAATGACGACGGGGACACAGGGAATGTTCGATTAGCAATCACCATCAACAAAGCTCAAGGGCAATCGTTAGAAAAATGCGGTATAGATCTGAATACGAATTGTTTTCCCATGGACAATTATTATGTTGCATGTTCAAGAGTTGGTAAACCTGACAATCTATTTATATGGACAGACAATGGGACAGCAAAGAATGTTGTATATTCGCAAGTTTCACGTAGTTAAAAATATATATATATATATCTATCTATATTCACAGGTGGGGCACAGGGACACAACTACAATGGCACGTAACTAATATGGCGCGTAACGACTTACACGCGCGGGGGTGGCGCGAAGCGCCTCCTCAACAGCTAGTATATATATATACATATATATATATATATATATATATATATAATATCTATATATATATATATATATATATATATATATATATATATATATATATATATATATATATATATATATATATACGTAAATCTCAATAATACAAGTAACTCATTGAATAACAGCTTTGAATTGATACAACAAAACTAAGTCAGACAATTTTTAAATGATGATTATCGAAAAACAATATTACTAATAGCATGGTGGTTTAAGTTTAAATATACACTAAGGGCGATACAAAAAAAGGATTTTATGATGACAGTACATTAAAAAAAAGACGTACATTCACACTTCATCCCCCTACCGTAAATACTAGTGCATTCTGAATCCATTACTGAAACACAGAAAACTTAGGAGCTGAGACATAATGAATTGCTTTTTACCGTGAGTCTTCAGATAACTTAATTAGAGAGCGAGTTGTAGAGCAGTATTTATCCCGTAAATATTGAAAGGATAGGAAAAAGCATACCAGACACATACACACAAGTTTGTCTCGGAAGGATTTATAAGAGCCCCTTCAAAACAATCAATATAGTACATGATAAGCTGCAATAAAAATATTACAAAGACCAGAGAAACCCACTAAAATATACATTATTCATGGGGAAAAGAGACCCATGTGACCCCTATACATAAGTGTCTGAAACAACCCCTCTATTATATTGGAAAATGTGTGATAAACTTTAAATCAGTATTATATACTTGATGGATGTTTTTATTGAAAACTCATTCCTTCATCAGCCAAGAATACAAAGAAGAGGGACCTATAACTAAGTCAGGTAAAAAAGTAAACAACTTCGAATCGAATAAGTGCATTGGAATAAAGCAAGTCTTTTAAACTAAAGTTATTTGCCATACACTTGTTGCACTTGAAAATTTGTCTTTGTATTCAGTGAGATACTTGAATATAGACAGCCAAAACATAATGACCAATCGTTGTTATTAAATGAATACTAAAGGGGTAGAGATTGCAGCTCTAAATTTTCCACAGCCCCAATTTTGGCTGATTATATAGAAATTAAAGGACATTATGAACCAATTATAGCAATCATAGGGTTTCATTAACTAATTGTGGATTTCAGTATTTACTATAAAACTGAATATCAACATCATTATTTTTTCTTGTCCTTATGTTTAAGGTTGACTCGTACCCATAGATTCTTCAATCAAACAACATAACCGACTCCAATACTACATTGCAACAGGAAAACAAAATTTGTCATCTGGTCTTACCTGTACTAAAAATATGTTTAAATTCCATATTTTCTTTTTATTTCACCAAAACTATCCTTCGTTCAAGAATTGGGCGTGGGAGCATTTAATTTTTAATTTTGAGATTTACGCACGGCCGAAGCTACTCCACAAAGCACGAGCATTCCATTTTACAATGACAAATAATTTATTGCTGAATATCAAATTAAATAATCGCAATATATAAAACTATAAATTAAAATGAGTGGTGAAGTATTGTCGGAATGATTTCCTGTATCGCTGTGTTGCTCTGGGGTTGTATGGCTGTAGCTTGTTGCTGTACCGTGTGTCGTGCTTGTTTTGCGTAATATTCGGTGGTAGGATATCGCGATGCTTCTGTGATAACAGAAGGCCATGTCCGAAGCCCATTAAAAGTTTTGTGCCTCCTTGTTTCAAGCGTTGTTAGACCTGACAGAACAAGACATTCTTCATAAGGTAAAGTGTATCCCCCAAGATCACTCGCAATGCACGCTTTTGTGTTCCCTCAAGTTTGTTAGTTTGATCTTTTGTGATCATTTGAGCCCTAATGGTTCTCAACAGGCAATGGACAACAATATGAGCAAGCATCAAAACTATGGTCATAGCGGAGGTTTTTGACATGACCGTTTAGTCCCTTATAACCGGGCTTAAAACACGGGTTAGACACCGATTTCTGAACAATTACACTTCAAAAACTTTCATCATATTAATAAAAATCAAGGGAGAGCCATTCCGATGTACTTCTTGTCACCTAACGATATTTGTAGATAATAAGACAAGCAAATTGGCGTGTGGGTTCAACCACAACAACAAACACGAGGAATGGGTAACTTGTAACGGGGAACTGGTACTGGTTTCAATGAAAAAAACTTCAACGCTATCTAGCGTTTGGCAACACTTGGCATTTTTTCACTGAAGTTATTGCAATAATTAATTTAATTTGTGTGGTTGGTAAAATTATTACAGCGGTAAGTGCCTTATTCTGGCATTACAAAAAAACTTTACTGAACTTTCTCACTGGATCTTTTTCCTTTTAAGAAAACAGTCCATAAAGGGGTTATACATAGCTTTCGAGTTTCCACCCTTACAAGTTACCCCAATTTTTCGCAAAAGACTTTAAACTAAAATCGCCAATACATAAAATGTTGGCTTGGGGTAACATCAAGCAGAAGAAAATAAATGTTCAAGCACGCAGTACTAAGCAGGGTCTCTGGATGGCAGTTCTTTTTAACACTCAGTGGGTAAAATGAAAGTCAGCAGTTTCTTAGCAACATCATTTTTGCACATACGATTCAACCAGACTGAATACGATACAGCATTGGCTGAAAACTTGTGTTTACAAAACGATTGAATAACGGGACTTGAACATAAAATATGTTTAAACAGCAGTCTGGCATCTGAACATGTGTTAAAAGAAAAAAATAATTAACCTAAGTGGAGTATTAGGTTTAGTTTCTCAATATGTCCATATTTTCAGGATTCCCCATAGTTTTTTTCTAGGATAGGGACAGTGTATGTTTCCTTTTCGCATCTCTATATGCACGTGCAGCTATTTAACATCGTATACTGTTTCCCAGCAACTAGCTGATTCGTAAAACTATTATTTTTAATTCTCCTTCCCCCTCCAGCAGTTTATTTCTAAGTAACATCCTGGATATAAATAATTCAATTACAGAACATCAGTCTCAAATACAAATTAAGTTTCTTACTTGATTTTAGCACTAAACGGGGTCGTCCAAACCAAATATGGAAGGGTATAAAAATACCAAACGTAGAACTGATAGTGCAATGAGCGACTAAACGCCATTCCGATGAAATTTGCACAAAATAACGGCAGGATTAACAACTGTGAAGACACTGAAATACCAGTCTTTCGCAATTTTGCATAGCTTGTTAAACACCTATATAAATGAATAAACTAACTATTTTAAAAATATCATAAAATATAAATAAAAGAAAAAATTTTTAAATGAAATATTTCAGACGTCTTGGTTGTTAGTTGTCGTCATATAACATGTTTCTCTCCGCTTCACTGACCAAAAGTCAAGTAACTGAAATCAAACTACAAAATCTGATTAAACCGAACAACCCTAAGTCCTCTTCAATTTTTCAAGCCATGGAATAACTTAATTTCAACAGCAATAGCAATTAATCTCCCAATCCTTTAATCTCTCACTACTTTTGCATTAATAATTTACCGATGGTTGAAAAAAAATAATATAATAAGTCGTTAAGCTTTAGTTTTAGAACTGGAGTTTGCTTAGGAAGCTTGCGGATACTGGGAGTTGTTCTATGGAAACACTGATGCTTTCATTAACTTCACCTTATTATTTTCACAAAATCATTAATGATTCATACGATTATACGTCTTTCCCGTACGCAGACTTTTTTGTCGAGTATTTCAGGGAAGGTACAATTTATGAAAAACTGAAATTTCAATGTAATTGTGATCGAACACAGAAGAAATGAACTTCAAGCCTTTCATTGATGTTCTTAGATATAAAACTAGAATGCTAGAAGGCAAGAAGACGACAACTTTTAAGAACGATTTTGAAATACAGATGCTAGAGAAAGTTGAGAGAGAATAGAAAGCTATTTATCAGAAGATTTGCGTTTTCCTTTTCTTCAGAGAAATTACTATGAGAGGAAAGCTTTATGTACCCATTTTAGCGAGTGTATATCAACAGAATGTTACCCATGAAAAGTTATTAGCCCGAGAAGATTTACCCAATTTTCGAAAAAGGGGGAAAACACCTCAGAACATCATTCACTAAGTGATCTTAATGAACATCACACCAAGGTTCAGTATATCAGAGGACCCAACTGTAAATGTTTCAAGTTCCTATATACAAAAATGCGGAAGTTTGCAATTCTTAAAAAAACAAATAAAAAGTATTGTTTATTTGTTTTTCTGATTTTGTTGTTGTTGTTTTTTTTTTTCCGTGGGGTGACTGTCTCGATCTAGTGATCCTAGACGATCGGATAAGGGCTCATTTTATCGGAAATCAAAAGCTCTAGTGTCCTTTTTGAGTGAAAAAATATTGGAGGACAACTAGCCCCCCTTCCATGTGTTTTTTTCCCCAAAGTTGTCCGATCAAAAATTTTTTTGTTCAGTAT
Source organism: Artemia franciscana (assembly GCF_032884065.1). Classification (NCBI taxonomy): domain Eukaryota; kingdom Metazoa; phylum Arthropoda; class Branchiopoda; order Anostraca; family Artemiidae; genus Artemia; species Artemia franciscana. The sequence continues at coordinate 36,887,444 of NC_088867.1, forward strand.
TTTTGTTCAGCACACTCAAATAATCTAATAGGCTGCACACTATGAATTTTGCCCATTTCTCACATATACTATTAGCTTTAGGGAGGTATTTATATGTTTATCGGGGGGAGGGTATGGCGGGGGGAGTTAAATTGAAGGATCTTTCCATGGAGGATATTTTCATGGGGAAAGGGAATTTCTCCAGGAGGGGGATCCTCCCAACATTATTTAAAAGAACAATCATAAATTAAATAAAAAACAAGTTCTTTTTCAACTGAAAGCAAGGAGCAATATTAAAACTTAAAGCGAAGAGAAATGATTACAGATACAAGGATAACGAATTTTTATAGATTTTTACGGATATTTACGATATATGAGGATATTTATGGACACCTTAATACCTCGCTCTTTACGCTAAAGTTCTTCAATAACTTTAACAAATCTTATTATTCTAATTAAACGGACCCTAGCGTTTCAGGAGTCATTCTTAAATAATTTGAACAAAAAGTCAAACTTTTCGGTAAAGAGCACTAAAGTTTATGAGATTTTTGTGCAGCAATGAGCAATTAGTAGTAGTCGTTACACCACCATGCACCGTTCAGGGAGATAGTTGCCTCCCCCCCAATAATGTGGAGAAAACAAAAGTACTACATATCCCATGCACCTTGGGTATCTTGGTATGGACCCCTCTTAACCCCCCCCCCCCCACCAAAAAAAACAATAAATGGTGGAGATTCGCCCCTGATTAGCATTGTACCTATATCATGTGTTGCAGTTATAAATTAGACTGGGTAAGAAAAAGGTAAGACTAGGTATTGGTAAGAAAAAGAAACAACAATTTCCTTTTCTTACAAAAAATTGGTAAGAAAAAAAAATTCAATTTCATCGTTATAGTTCACACCGACAACGTAAAATTTATAGCTGACAAGTAAAATCACAGAAGCAAAAATTAAAATCAAACCTCATTTCAAATTATCAAAAGGTTTTGGGTCATGCAGTTACATTATATCTAAAAATTTTAATAGAAAATCCATTTTGTCGTTACAAATATCCTTGTTAACCTATTCATGGCTTTTTTTTATGAAGATCATATGAATTTTTAAGTTTTAGTTCAAAAAAAGAAAAAAACAAATAATAAAAAACCCCACCCTAATGCTTATACAGACAGAGCTATCCTCCGAAAAATCTATGTCCCAAATTAATATTTTTTCTTTGCATCAATAAAATTGCACCAAAAAAAAAAATCGTATCTTTTATAAAATTTTTCATTTCTGGACCATTGAAAGCAAATCCTCTACGCAGAGTTCACATGATCGAAATACAGCAATAGTACCAACAGAGAGAGCCATGTGTTGTAAATGGCTTCAAAACTTGCTCTACTTCACTCACAGATACGTCAGTCTATTAATTTTTATTTTCTATCCATTTAATGGTTTTTTATCTTAAACCCCAAGTTCTTCTAGCTTCCTCTGTATAATCAGCAACCTTTTCCATTTTTCCCTTCAAACTTTTTTTTTACTACTACCCCTTTCTTTGTCCACTCCATTCATGCCTCCTTCATCGGGTTTAATGCAGCAGTAAAATTACATTGAAAAACAAAATTCTCCTTTTTTTGGGCTCTAGTGCTAAAAAAAAGAGCTAAAAGCTCATATGGCACTTGTGACGAGGCCGGAAGAGCCAAGAGCTTATAAGGTATGAGCTCTAGCAAAATTCTAAGAATCAATAGATTGATTTAAAAGGAAAATCAGAAGCTTAATGCCAGTCGGGATTTAAAGAGCTCTAAAACACAAGATCCTTCTAAATATCAAATTTACTTAAGATCTGATAACCCGTTCGTAAGTTGCAAATGGCTCATTTTTTCAATTTTTCCAAATTACTCCCCCCCACAACTCTACCAAAGAGAGGGGATCCGGTCCGGTTATTTCAGTCACGTATCTTGGACTTGTTCTTATTCTTCCCACCAAGTTTCATCCTGATCTCTCCGCTTTAAGCGTTTTCCAAGATTTCCGGTTCCTCCTCCCCCCAATGACACTGGATCCGGTCCGTATTTAAAATAAGAGATCTGAGTTATGAGGTCCTTCTGAATATGAAATTTCAATAAGATCCGATCACTCCTTCGTAAGTTAAAAATACCTTATTTTTTCTTATTTTTCAGAATTAACCCCCCCCCCCCCCAGACTCCCCAAAAGAGAGCGGATCCTTTCTGGTTATGTCAATCACGTATCTAGGACTTGTTTTTATTTTTCCCACCAAGTTTCATCCCGATCCCTCCACTCTTAGCGTTTTCCCTCAATGTTTTCTAAGCAGACTTTAGCCCTCCCCCAACTCCACCCAATGTCACCGGATCCAATCGGAATTTGAAATAAGAGCTCTGAGACACGATATCCTTCTAAATACCAAATTTCATTAAGATCCGATCACCCGTTCATAAATTAAAAATACGTCATTTTCTCAAATTTTCTTTATTTAACCATCCCCCCCCACTCCCCCACCAGATGGTCGAATAGGGGAAACGATAGATTTAATCTGGATTAACCAGACAGACTAATCCAGATTTAATCTGGATTAACCAGACAGATTTAATCTGGTCTGGTTCCTGATATGCCTGCCAAATTTCATCGTCCTAGCTTACCTGGAAGTGCCTAAACTAGCAAAACCGGGACAGACAGACCGAAAAATAGAACGACTGACAGACCGACAGAGCTTGCCATCGATATGTGTCTTGGTAGATACCAAGTGCCATAAAAATGTGACACTAGTATTTATGTTTCATTCAAAAATGCAACCAGAATCTCTCCATTACTTACCCTTCTTCCACAAGCTATTTTTCTTTTGGAAAATTTGCGTGTATGTTGCATTTCCCCTTATTTATTTTAAGAAAAGTTCTTTTGTTTCAGCTTTTCATGCCAATTCAAAAATGCAGTTACGACCTTCAGCTGGACTTTGCGATCTTCACATGAAAAACTTACAAAATTCTTAATGTAAAACGGTGGACTTTAGACTGAAGCTAATTACAGTTTTCAGTGCATCGTAAAAAGCTGAACTGGAAAACTTCCTACATCCCAAAAGTTCAAAATTCAAGAAATGTTATTCAAAAATTGTAGACTATGACTAAACTATTACGATTATATTCTTGAATTCATAATAAAAAGTTGTTTAGAATGTTTGAAACATAATAAATGTTTCCGAAGTCAAAACTTGGGGATGTTGGTAGTAAAGGTTATTAAACATAAAAATAAATAATTGTCCATTAAGCCATCCTGTAATAACAACAATAAAAAAAAAAAGATAAAACTGAGTATACCTGCCAAGAAAATTCCTCTTTAATTTAAATAATTTACCTTTCCAATGAATCAAAGCTGCTACCATTTTTAGTCATAGAATTTTCACGATAAAAAACACTTTAACATACCTCCACCAATATTTGACAAACAGCAAAAGAACACATAAATGAAGAACTAGCAGGCCAATATGGAAATATTTGTCGACAAATGTTTCTTCTGGTATAAATCGCCAGTTTACAGTCCATTTATGATAAAAGACTCGACCAAAATTAAATGAGTTCTTTATGTAGCTAACAGGGTCGGTTAACAGGAACGGTAATGCTAGAACTATCTAAAACAAGCAAGAACTTTATTAGATAGAAAAGACATTTATTTTTAATTTGACATAGTTTCTTAAAAAAAGAATTCTAAACAAAATATTTTAACAAGGTACAATATTTTATCTTGAATATCTAAACCACAGGTGTTACAGACAATTAGTAAACATTAAAGACTGCTAAATTTACACATTTTGTGACAAATTAGATTACAATTATTCACACATTGATGAGTCGAGTCATGTCTTGAAACTTGTTTCACTTTCAAAGAAAGAGGTAAGATAAGATTGTTTATTCTAGTTATTTTACAAAATATTTTAATTAAAATTAAAGAGCTGAGAGGCGACGGCATTTTTTTTGAAATAGCTAAGGATTAAAGCAGAAAAAATATGATAAAACCTATACATGGCTTAAAATACCCTAGATCAGTGGTTCCCAACCGGTGGTACGCGTACCCCAGGGGGTACGCGAAACCCTCGCAGGGGGTACGCGAAGGTCCCAAAATTAATTTAGTCTACATCTTTAAAACTTGTTTCTGACTCAGTTCCAACATTTCCCTCAAAATCAGATAACATAACCCATTGTACGTAATTTCAGACTAATTTTCAAAACTTTCGCTTTCAGTAACCCGCTAATTTTTCTCCATAGGCGTAAGGTCTCGATTTAAACTCAGCGGGTTCAGTATCTTGTCATCTGTTGAAACACGAAGTTCGTGAATTGTGGTTGCAAACAAAGATGGATAGATTCCTGATCAGGAATAACAAGAAGCCGAATGATGGTGCCCAAAACTCTGAACCTGCACCTAAGAAGAAGAAATATGACGAATCATCGGTCAAAGTGCGTCGATATTTGTCAGAATACCTAGGGCTCGGATTTAGTGCGACAAAGTCTGATCCAGTGAATGCACAGTGCGTTCTTTGTGGTCAAGTCTTGGCCAACAGTTCCATGAAACCTGCGCATATGAACCGGCATCTCAGTACTGTGCACTCTTCTCATGTCGGTAAGCCCATAGAGTTTTTCAAGCGTAAACAAGAAGCATTCGCTAGTAACTGTTTGGAAATTGCAAAAGTGGCATCAGTTTCTTCAAAGGCTCTCCGGGCTTCGTATGCTGTTTCATATTTAGTTGCGAAACAGAAAAAACCGCACACCATCGCCGAATGTCTGATATTACCAGCACTAATGAAAGTCAGTGAAATAATGTTTGACACGAAAACTGCTACTGCCCTTCAGTCTATACCTGTGTCGAACAATACCATTTCAAGAAGGATAGAAGACATTGCAAGCGATATTGTCATGCAGGTTATTGAGCAAATAAAGTTGACGAAGATGTTTGCGTTACAGCTTGACGAAAGCACGGATGTGTCAGGTGAAGCCCAGGTGATCGTCTTTGTTCGATATCAAGATTGTTCTGACATAAGAGAAAATATTCTGTTTTGTCAAAACCTACAGTCAAGAACAACAGGAGAAGAACTATTCAAGGTGATTGACAAATTCTTCGCAGAAGGGGGCATCTTGTGGGACTGGTGTCTATCAGTTTGCAGTGATGGAGCTGCCACCCTAACAGGGAAGAATAATGGGCTCATGGCCTGGATAAGGAAGAAAAATCCAAAGGTGAAGTGGTTGCACTGCATCATTCACAGGCAAGCTCTTGCATCGAAAAGGATGAACGCACATCTGCACGAGACCCTCAACGAGGCTGTAAAAGTGATCAACTTCATCAAAGCCGGACCACTGAACTCAAGAATGTTCAAGTTGCTGTGCCAAGAGATGGGTTCAGAACATCAACATTTACTTCTGCACACAGAAGTTCGCTGGTTGTCTCGAGGGAAGATTTTAAACAGACTTTTCGAGCTTCGACAAGAAGTTCATATGTTTCTTCTGGAGCAAAAATCTGCATTCAGTTCACTTTTTGAAAACCAGGACTGGGTCTGCAGGCTGGCCTATCTTGCGGATATTTTCGACAAACTGAATGACTTGAATCTGTCAATGCAAGGTTTCCGGACGGACGAACTCTCCCTGAATTCGAAGATGTGTGCTTTCATCAAGAAATTGGAGTTCTGGCTTAAAAAGGTTCAAAGAAACAGCGTTAGTGTCTTCCCGACCCTTGACAAGTTTGCGGACGATAGTGAACTTGATAACCTCAACACAATCTGTGATTGTATTCGGGAGCATCTGACAAAGTTGTGAGATGAACTTGTGTCATGTTTCCCATCGATTATGAACCAAGATAGAACGCAGGATTGGATCCAAAATCCATTTGTTGAAGACGTGACCTCAAGCTCCGGTCTTAGTGACAAGCTTACAGAGAATCTGATCGAACTTGCCAGTGATCGCGCCTTAGAACTGAAATTCCAAAATGTAACTGTTTCCCAGTTTTGGCTGGAGGTGAAAGGAGAATACAAGGAACTAAGTGAAATCGCCATGTCTGCTTTGTTACCATTCGGATCCACTTACCTTTGTGAAGTGTCATTTTCGGCAATGTCATTGATCAAAACCAAACACAGAAACAGACTGAGTGTACAAAATGACCTTATAATTGCCGTTAGTGACATCGAGCCAAGATTTGATAATATTTTAGCAAAAAAGCAGCCTCAAGTTTCTCATTGATTTTGTACGTACATTTAAGCACCGTCATATTGGACAATAAATCTCGTGTTTTTGAAAATCTGATTTTAGTTAAGAAAAAAGTAAAACAACGATTCTCAAGAAAGGGGTACGCAAACTTTTTGGGCCTTGACTAGGGGTACGCGGACCGAAAAAGGTTGGGAACCACTGCCCTAGATGTCCATTAACTCTTCGTCCCCTTATTTCAAAAAATTATTTATTTGTGCCCGCTCATAAACACATAAAGAAAAGCGGAGTAACAGAAAAAGAAGAAAAAAAAAGCCAGAAAACTTCAACACCGGAAAATAAAATAAAACATCAATTGCTTCATTCAAACTTGCGGAAAAGGTGCAAAGGTAAAATTTGGCACAATGATTCAATTGCCCTTTTCTCGGCATGTCTTTCAGAGGACAGCAAATATGTCAATCGAGTCCACGCCATATTAGGATCTTAGAACGAATGTATTTCTTTAATGGAGCGGGTACCTAAGCAAGAACTTCAAATATTTATTCAAATATTCAAATACACCGACAAATGTTCTTATCCAGCCGTGCAGTGAAACCCCAAGAATAGTCTCTTAAACACAACAGTCTCAGCACCCAATGATGAAGCTTTCAAGAAGTTATTAGATGTCGAATGGAATGGTTTTTCCTGGAAGTACCAGTGGGATGCATTTAATGATTGATCATTCACATCATCAAGTATGGAGCAATTGACAGATCAAGATGGATCTTATTTGCTCCAAAGAGCAAATTAAGGCAATTAAGGTAACTTGTAGCAAACAGACTGGAGTTTAAGTGAACCATTCCAATGTCAGCAATACATACAGGATGTCACATGAAGAGATTTGCTGGGAGAGGGGCGAGATTCGGGTCAAATCACTCAATGTTTAACTCTACCCGCTACTCAGCAAAGGAAACGATAATACTGGATGCAAATCATAAAAGAAGTAGATTATTTCTTTTAAGAGGATAAAATTCATTAACAGTAAATTTATTACCAATATAGGTATCAATCTCTCCATTTTAAAGTACTTGATATTGTTTGTTTCTCCTACTGAATCCAGCGTTGATTTTAACTAGTAACTATAATTCAAGAACATGGTCATTGATAAAGATTATTAAAAAGCTATCTGCAAGCAGAAACGAATTGATATTATAGATGGCCCAAGATGACATTCCAGTGTTCGGTTAATCGACAATAATGAAAAACGTGATACAATGGTACAGTCATTTGAACGAAATTGGAATGTTTAGTTTTTTTGTTTTGTTTTCTATTCCAATGACACAATTGCCTTCTTTTTTTTTAACAATTATTTCTCACTGAGTTACAATGTGGCACTTAGACATGTGTTTGATACACAGACCATCCAAATTATTTCACAAGTTCATTCAAGCGATTATTTTCGCCATTAAGTTTCTGCACCCATAATAATCTTTCCTACAATGAAAAATGAATATGATATTTAAAAGATTTCGGCAATAGCAAAGGGTGGGGAAGCTTCAAATCTCTTTTTGACGCGTGTAGATAAAAATGTCATACCTTTCCTACGAGAAGAAACAGCCACGGTTTCATTCATACAAGCGAGATGACATTAAGGGAAAACATGTTTAGAAGATCCACCCTACTATGCAAAGGAAAAAAACATGTATATTTCTCATTTTTTCTCTCACATTTCCCAGACTAAAATCTAAAACTGCCCCTTCCCCTCCCCAAATACTATCTAAAAATGAAACCAAATACCTAGATAGCTTCAATTTTAGATTTCTTTTCTTGAAACTAAATTGTTAAGAGTAAAGGGGCAGTGGAAAAGTCACAAATATTATTCCTTAATACATAATAGAAAAGCCACAATTGACCTAAATACAACTCAAAAATCATCAAGGAAATTTGAAACAAGGAAAATCCAACGTATCGTTGGTAGGTATCATTAAGGTGCCCCAGACCTTTTTTTTTAGAAATGTTTACTGCTCGGGTGTTTTCCCACTACTTTTTGTCATAAGAAAAAAAGTGAAATTTGAAGATGTTTGAAAGAGAGCTCGCCAGTGCTTAGTTTCAAAATTCCAGCCTAAGATTAACTTGCTCTATTTAACCTTTTGTTTTCTGTAGGGTAAGAAATTTTCCTTTTCATACTGATTTCAAATATGCAAATTGTTTTAAGTTCAAGCTAATCCCTCAGAAAGTAACTTCCGCATTAAATATTTTTCTTTCTTTATGATTTTACAAAGAAAAGAGCTTCGTCAAATACATTGACTTCACAGGTCTCATAATGTGTTTAAAAAGAAAAATAAGCAGGGCCTAGCCTCCTATGCATGATATTTGGACATCTCAAAAAGCCCTTTTTCTTACAAAAAAAAACTCCTAGTTTTTTTTACGGGTTTAGGCTCCAACTAAATGGGACATATAAAAAATTTTCCCTCTGTAGGCTTAGCACCTAAGTTTTTGTTTTACTAACTTCGAGACTAAGAATTGCAATTTTAAAAATATCAGGTTATTATATATTTTTCTAATTCAGTTACTGGGAAAAGATATAATTTTTCTGCTGATTCTGGATATACAACTCCTAAGAGCTACCAATAAGAAAATACTTCCATCAGATCATCTCTTCAAAAAATGAGATTTCCCCACAAATCTTTATTTAATGATACACTTTGAGTGGCAAGCATCATGAAAAAGAGACTGAGATGACTTGGACATCTCCTACAGATGGTTAAAGGCTACATTTTCAGAATAGTTCCAAAAAAATAAAGTAGTACACAAAACCACTAAAACCCATAAGGTGGTAACGTCCCAAATATCCTGGGATGAAACTAGAAACTGAGTTGAGAGGACATAGCATATTACCAAAGCATGACAGAATAACGGTGTCGATTTTTGAAATAAAGCATACGAACATAATCGTACATTGATACACTCTAAGGGAAGCTCATATTCACAATTAACAAAAATAGTTTTTGTTTGAGGATTTGAAGGAAAAAACCTGTATATTCAAGATTTTTACTTCACAAAAAATAAACAAACACAAATAATTAAATAAAGCCAATAGGAAGCTGAACTGGAAAAGAAGGCTAAAAAGATAAACCAAAAACATCGTAACATATAGAAGGAGAGGGACAAAGGAGGCTACCCCAGCATGGCAAGTTCCGAAAATAATACAAAAAAAAATATCAAGTAAAATCACCACATCATCAAAGGTTAATAGAGTATTCTACTAATTTCGTCTTTAAAAGTGATCGGCTATTAAGATTTTTAAATTTAGTATGTAATTTCAGCCTATTTGCTATAAAAAGGATTGGGTATCTAATTGAAAATTTATATCTTTCACATTTAACCAAGGGGATTCTATACGCTCAAAGGTTAATAATATATTCTACTAATTTCGTCTTTAATGTGACTGGCTATCAAGATTTTAAATTTAGAATTTAATTTCAGCCTATTTGCTATAAAACGCATTTGTTATCTCATTGAAAATTTATCTCTTTCACATTTAACCGAGGTGATTCTATACGCTCCAAAACGAGCCGACAAAAAAGGGCTGACGAAGAAGCGAGTCAGCAAAAGGGTGTGACAAGAATATGTGATTCATAAAAATAACTCGCCAGGGCCTGAATATCACAATGCCAGAGCGATAATTGCAAACCCCTAAGTTGATTAAGTTATATGAAGAAATAAAAATATAGTTTTTGTTTCAGAAAGACTTTGGAGTCGTGTAGGAGGGCTTAAAATGATTGAGAAATGTATTTAGGTAAATAATAGGGCAATATTTCATTGAAGAATGATAAAGAATTTCAATAACTGAAAAAGGAAAAACATACTTTAATCGATGTAAACATGCTAAATTTTAGGCCGATTTTATACTGAGATGGTCAGAATGACTACGGAAAGACAAACACGCATCAAGAAAAATTCTTCTAATATGTATTAACCCTTCTAATTCCACTCCCAAAAACAACTAACTGATCAATCCCAACTTTAGCAACTACTTGCTTAGATTTCCCAGAAACCACAAATTCTGTCTTAGACAAATTCGGGACTATACAATTACAAGAAAACCACTGGATAACTGAATTCATTTCAGCCGTCAAATTCTCTATCAGTAATGAAGGGCTTTTAGCTTCAACATATACCACTGTATCATCTGCAAACATAGCTGCTAGGCTATCCTTATGAGACAGACAATTAGGGAGATCATTTACACATATACAAAATAGTAACAGTCCAAGTATAGAACCTTGGGGCACTCCAATATCATCCAGGGAGTTAGGCCGAGACAAACGGCCTTGAACTTCTACGTGGAATCCAGGATTTCGTAGATATGATTTTATTAAATCCAATGCTTTTTCACGAATTCCAGAGTTTTTCCATTTTTCAAAGAATATGGAATGATTTAGAGTATCAAATGCTTTTTTTATATCATAACAAATGCATAATATACAATTACCATTATACAATGAATCATTAATTTTAAGCAAAAGGGCTGCAAATGTTTCTTCAGTAGAACGACCCGATCTAAAACCAAACTGGCTTTTGGTTAAATTTTTTTTTTTTTTTATCCGAATAGAGTTAAAATTCTCATTTGTAATAGCTTTTCTATAATCTTTGACAAAGGCAAAAGTATTGCAATAGGTCGGTAATTACTAACATTGGTTGTTATCACCTTTTTTACACAGTGGGATAACTCGGGCGTTTTCCGTTTAGTAGGGATTACCCTAGAAGATAAATACAAATTTAAAATATAAACAAGAGGTATATGAATTACAGATGGAAGGTGTTTCAAAAGATTAGTTGAAAGTCGATCCTCTAAAGAGTTGTTTAAAAGTTAGACCTCAAGGGCCAAGGATCCATGAAGTGTCACAGCAAGTATATCGCCTTAGCCACAGTCGTGGTACAACACAGATGATTGTGCCTCATAAGGAATAAACTTGTAGGTTCTGTTTTTGACATGCTGTGAAAACAGGGAGCTTCATAAATAAGTATGATGTGCTCCAGCAACGGTAGAAGAGATAATTTAAATTCACATAATATATACTTCACCCACAGACCCGAGACTCAGAATTAATGCACAAATACAGAATACTCGATCCTGAAACAGCTTTGTTGAAACTTGTCTCGAAACACAACCGTAAAATCAGTTTTCAACGGTGGCCCCCCTTTACAGACAGTGATGCAAGATGAGAGATGGGATATTTATTACAAAAATTGCTACCGCAAGCCCCGAATTCAAGTTTAATAAGAATAGCCAAGAATAAGCCAAGAATTCAATATATAAAAACAGAACAAACAAAAATCGAAAAAAAACACAAAAACTAAAAAAAAACGGAAAAAATGTTTGAGAACGAGATTAATGTTCAGTGTTAATACTATTTTTCTTATCTGATTTGATTGGCCTTCTCGTGTTTCTTTTTTTACTCCTTTGTACTTTGTCTTTATGGACTGTTTTTATTATTTTTAAATAAACAAACAGAAAAAAATCCACTGTTTTACCATAAGACCATAATCAAAGCATGCTGATAAACGCATCCTGTGTCGGAATTTTTAATCCCGAACTTTATAATTACTGATCATGTATTTTTAAACACTTACTTGAACAAGCGCACAAATGGAGAGCTGTCTTACAGTCCCTAGTATACCCTGTGTTGCCAAGTAAGCGAGGAGAAGGGCCGGAGCAAAAAGCAAAATGTTCATCTTGACTGACACGGCCAAACTAAAAAATTCCAAATTATTTTCTCAAGGAAAAGGGGAAAAAACTTTGATAAATAACTGCTGTACTTGTTGTGAAAAGTATCTCATTAAACATCATATTTTTGTAACAAAAATATACGTGAATTCCTTTCTTCAGCTTCACCTTTTTTCATTTTGATATTTTTAGGTTGGACTTCTTATTAAAAGAACCATTAAATAAGAAAGAAACATTGTTTTTTCATAGGTCCTTTGAGACAAATGTTGTTATGTTTGCAATACTCGTTTTTCTTTTGTTAAAAACTCTTCACTTTACGATTAATAAGTTAGTCAAAAGAATACACAAATCTCAGAAAAAAGATACGTATTTTACGGTAAGCAGAGCAATAACGCACAATCAATAGGGAAACATTGAAAAAAACACAGTTCTGTCAATTGTCCGAACGAATTAAATTCTGGCTCTTACAATATGATGACAAATTGAAGAGCTATCCTCTGTCCCGTGGAGAGTAAAGATCATGCACTGGTGTACATGGTGTTTGTACTTCTAAATTTTTTCTTTAAAACCTGCAGTTTGTCGTCCCAGCTAAACCTGATAAAACTCTTTTACAACCATATTTGATAGATTTTTTTATTCCTTAATTTTGTCTTATTAATGTATGTGGGGGACTTTCCCGGCAAATATTATTTTTAGGGGATTCCCATCTCACCCTTTTGTGCAGATAAATACATAAATGTAACATTCCATACTGTGCTAAAGAGGAGAGCTGTCAACCTGTTGTACCCTTATTGACAGCTTAGTCCCTATATTCTTTCGAATTAGGGAAGGGTAAATAAACCCCTCTTCTATATTTATCTCAAGGACTAATTATTACAAGTTTTTAGGAATAAACAAAATTATTTTTCTTTTTTACTGCAGAGTTAGTAAACCTAAAACAAGACAATCATCAACAATATGTAAATTTTCGATAATTTCCATTTTTTTTTTAGTTTTTTTACACTACCCTCTGATGTTCAGGAAGCGAAGAGAAGCAATTCTACTCAGATTGGCCTTCTTATTTTCTAAGTTGGGCCTCCTTCTCTAAAGACAAACAGACTGGGTAATGCTAAACAGGGAGAGCAGAGATTAACAGCGTTACGACGATTGAAGAAAGCGGGCAAAAAACAGACCTAACAAATCCCAATCAAATGCTGCTTCTTCTATCTTTTATCTCAGATAGATACAACTCATTATTTAAGGCTCTGCACTTTAAAAAACACACATACAGAGCCTGCATTTAACTTAGTATGCTTATCAAACAGTTCGTGGTAACGAACTGTAGTAAGGAGCGACCCGGCTCAATAGTAACCAAAACTCTAAAAAATGGAATTTTGATACCAATACCTACATCAAAAGAATCGCATTTTAATGCTGATTTTAAATATATAAGTTTCATCAAGTTTAATCTTACCATCAAAAGTTACAAGCCTGAGAAAATTTGCCTTATTTAAAAAAATCGTAGAATCTTAACTAAAATGACACCATCAGATTCAGCGTATCAGAGAACCCTACTGTAGAAGTTTCAAGCTCCTATCTACAAAAATGTGGAATTTTGTATTTTTTGCCAGAAGACAAATCACGGGTGCGCGTTTATTTGTTTTTGTTTTGTTTTTTCCCCAGGGGTCATCGTATCGACCAAGTGGTCCTAGAATGTCGCAAGAGGGCTCATTCTAACGGAAATGAAACGTTCTAATGTCCTTTTTAAGTGAACAAAAAAATTGGAGGCCATCTAGGCCCCCTCCAACGCTCATTTTTTCCCAAAGTCAACGAATCAAGATTTTGAGATAGCCATTTTGTTCAGCATAGTCGAAAACCATAATAACTATGTCTTTGGGGATGACTTACTCCCCCACAATCCCTGGGGGAGGGGCTGCAAGTTAAAAACTTTGACCAGTGTTTACATATAGTAATGGTTATTGGGAAGTGTACAGACGTTTTCAGGGGGATTTTATTTTGTTTGGGGGTGGGACTGAGGGGAGGGGGCTATGTTGGAGGATCTTTCCTTGGAGGAATCTTTCATGGGGGAAGATAAATTCATTGAAAAGGGCGCAGGATTTTCTAGCATTACTATAAGAAAACAATGAAAAATAAACATGAAAACGTTTTTTTCAAATGAAAGGAAGGAGTAGCATTGAAATTTAAACGAACAGAGGTTATTACGCATATGAGGGGTTCTAAAAATACTTTAGCATAAAGAGCGAGGTATTTACGAGGAGATAAATACCACGCTCTTTATGCTAAAGTATTTTTAGTAATTTCAACTATTTATTTTACGGCCTTTCTGATTCAGGGGTCATTCTTAAAGAATTGGGACAAAACTTACGATTTAGTGTAAAGAACGAGGTATTAACGAGGGTACAAACCCCCTCGTATACATAATAAAAATATAAGATTATGAAAGTTACGTATATTTTTTACTAATAAAAACATTCGTTAAAAATTAAAAGTTCTAGTTGCATTTTTAAGTAACCGAAAAATTGGAGGGCAACTAGACCTCCTTCTCCACCCCTTATTTCTCAAAATCGTCCGATCGAAACTAAGAGAAAGCCATTTAGCCAAAAAAAGAATTAATATACAAATTTCATTTTAATAATTTATGTGCGGAGAGCCAAAACCAAAAATGCATTAATTCAAAAACGTTCAGGAATTAAATAAAAAAAACTAATTTTTTTAGCTGAAAGTACGGAGCGACATTAAAACTTAAAACGAACAGAAATTAATCCGTATATGAAATGGGTTGTCCCAACCGCGATCCCTCGCTCTTTACGCTAAAGTTTGATTTTTTGCCACAATTCTATTTTTTAAAACAATTAAAAGCTTTAGCGTAAAGAGCGAGGGATTGCGGAGGGGACAACCCATTTCATATACGGAGTAATTTCTGTTCGTTTTAAGTTTTAATGTCGCTCCTTACTTTCAGCTAAAAATTTTTTTTTTTTTTATTTAATGCTTAACAGAGACTAAACCTCAGTCTCTTTTAGTGTCTTGTGGATATTTTTCTAATTTAGATCTTTGAATAGAATAATTTACAGGAACAGACAAATAGCTAGTATTATAAAACCGATGAGATAATACCATGTAACCAAAACGATGTATAGAATAAACTCCACCTCATAATTTAACACTGTTATTTGGACTGCTTACAGCTTATTGCAAGTCTATTACAGCGATAAAATGGCTTCACTTTTTACACATTTTATTAGTGAATTTTGTCTTTATAAGATTTACTTCATCAATAGCTTATCTTGAACAAAAATGGTTTCTATTTTTGTTTTAGCTGAGCACAAACATAAATAAATAGACTATAGTCGACTCTCGACAGATCGAACCTCGATAAATCGAAATCCTCGATATCTCGAATTATTTACATCCCCCTTGCAAAAATCTACCTAAGTCGAAGAAAAAAACTATGCATAAATCAAAATAATTTTGCAGTTATATTTTACCTCTGTTAGTCGAATCGACCCCAAAATTACGTTTATAACTCAAAATTCAGTAGATACGTCGTCGTTTAATTCTCACTTTACCTCCACCTTTACCTTCAGTCAAAGTTTACCTATATATCTCGAAGTTTTTCCATGGATGTGTATTAATTTCGCTTAACATACTTTTGTATCAGATTCTTTTAATGCTCAGGTATCTAGTTCCTGACAATCTGAATTTATTATTGACATTTGAAAGTCAAGTCTATAACATACTAATAAAGTTATTCTTAATCTTGTAGTGGATGTAAGGAGTAAATTTAGCGATTTTGTACCTCTGTAACTCGAATCTTCATTTGGCTTGCCTTTATGAGTCGAATTTTATGTAGAATGACCTCTATAAGCCGAACTATACAGATCCCGAAGAAAAATCGTGGTTGTGTGAATTTCGAGTTAGAGAGAGGCGACTGCACACGTTACAAAACAAATAGACGAATAGAAAAATCGTGTTCCTGTCAATTTCAAGTTAGCGAGAATTGACTGCATATCTAAATAGACTAAAGTAATTCCATAAAAAAAATCACAAAAATTATAAAAGCGATTAGGTATAAATATAAGCTTTTAAATGAGCCCTTAAACAGATCTCTTTTGTTATAGTAGCCTTCTAGTTTCTACTAGTCAGTAGGCGATTTACAAAACCCTGTCTTCATTATGGCTTCTTCAGGCGAAGTCGGCCGGGCAAAAGCAGCTTTTTGTTCATTGAAAAACAAACTTTCCTGAAAAACACAGGGGTGGATCCAGGATTTTCTTTAGGGGGGGGGGCACATAATAGGATGCTTCGATAAACTTGCAAACAAGGAATTACGTGCAATTTAAAGGGAACCTTGACAATTATGTGTCGTAGGTAGGTAGTGGAAATGGTCGTAATTTAATCTAAAACCTGGTGAGGGTTAAAGTTCTAATAAATCTGTTGAAATTAACAGGGTATAAAAATATTGATAAAAAAAATAGTAAGTTATAAAAACCGCCCAGCCAAAAAAAAAAAAAATATAACTTTTAAATTTTTTTGAATTTTCAACTTTTAAAAACATTTTTTAGTGAATGTTTGAAAAAAAAATCGATGCCATTCCACTGATTCAAACTGAGAATTCGAAGACCGGTCTATACCAGCTAGATAAAAAAATAAACACAAGTGTTTGCCTTCTTTTATAAACAATTTTTCGAAAATCTGTTCTTCATTGATTATTCCGACCATTGAAGGAGTATTTCGACTCATATACTTAGTCTTAAGTATATACTTATACGAACCTTTATTAAAGTTCTAAGGAGTTTGGCCTTTATTTTAATGTTTTAGGATGAACAGAGGAGGTGATATGTCACATAATTCAGAGCTTTAATTAGATGAAAATATGCAGTAAAGTGGCCACCATTTGCTCACCAAAATCCAAAACTTGAATTAATAATTTTGGCACTTCTCATACATTACTTTCATTATACAAATCCCCTAAAAAACAACAATGTTGCAAAAATTTTACTTTGCAAAAAGCTAATCAAAAAAAAAAACAAAAAAAAAACAGACAGCCAAAAAGGTATTAATATCAATTCATTCTCCTCAGTGCCATAGCAAGACTCGAAAACAAATTTTTGACAGTAAAAGACGTGAATGTTTTGCTTTTCATCCCCGTTGTGACAGCACAATCCTGAAATATTATTTCGACAGCCTGAAGAAGTTAGGATTTTATATTTCCCCTCTTTGCTATTATTAAATGAAGATTTTCGCCTCCCAGCTGGCTTTTGCGGTAACACGGACAGATTCCATCGATTAACCTAAATTTAATTAAATACTTTTTGGCGGTATGCGTCAATAGTGAAATCTAACAGAGACCGCACAAAGTAACTGAAATCTTGTTTCAAACTCGTTTGCATAACGAAACAGTCTTAATAAGCAAAAACTCACTAAAAACTATTAAACCAATGGCAAAAAAAAACTTTCGTCTTACCCCAAACCAGGGCAAGCGGTCCCAACCACAAATCCACCACTATGTAAGGAGGGGCGCGCCCCCTGGAAAAAACATGTATTCTTTTGTGCGGTAAGACACAAATAGATAGACCGATCGAATAGACGAATAGAAAAATCGTGGTCCTGCGAATTTCGAGTTAGCGAAAGTCGACTGCATATCTAAATAGACTAAAGCAACTTCAAAGGTGGTACTAAACATTTTGTCAAACTAGGATTTATATACTGTTATCGAAAAAATTGCACGCTCAATAAATTGCTCCAATCCACTTTTTAGTCCCTCAATTGATTCTTGAGATACTCGAAACTTTTTATTATTGTTTTTATTCATAATAACACTATATAATTCACAAATAGCAGTATATTGCTTTTGAAAACTAAATTGCGTACCTGTCTTGAATGTCTCAGAAAAACCTCTCTGTAAGAGCAGTTAGGTCATTAATAATAGTCATAACCAATGAGCCTTTCTCAATTTTTGTCTATGAAACGTGAATCGGGTTACGCCGCAAATTAAAGAAGTCACTGTAAATGACTTGTCCACATTGGCTAGGTCGTCACCTAGCCATGACAAGTAGGGACAGTGAAAAATGCAGGTACAGTCGTCACCAACATTCAACATATTTATTAAATACTAGCTGTTGGGGAGGCACTTCGCGCCCCCCCAAGCCCCCCCGCGCGCGTAATTCGTTACGCGCCATATTAGTTACGCGCCATTGTAATTGTGTCCCTGTGTCCCACCTGTGAATATAGATAAAAGAGAAAAGATTTCTCTTTTTGTTATAGATATATATATGTTTTTAACTACGTAAAACTTGCGAATATACAACATTCTTCGATGTCCCATTGTCTGTGCATATAAATAGATTGTCAGGTTTACCGACTCTTGAACATGCAACATAAAATTGTCCAGGGGAAATACAATCCGTATTCAGATCTTTACATCTGCTTTAAATAAAATGGTCATTTCAAAATCATCGATCGAGTGTATTAAGGGGAAAAAGAAGGTGGGGTTGGAAGCACCTCGATCACTCTTAACTCTTAAAAAGTGCACTGGAACTTTTGATTTCCAATCGAATGGGCACTCCTGTCCCCTCCAGTTTATAAAAAAATCTTTTCCATAAAACCCTATGTGTTAGCATTGAGTAACTTGCTTAATTTACAGCCCTTGCTCCAGGAGCTGCTGATGGGGTTGTTAGTCCCAGAGGCACAGTTTTTTTACCTTTAGACTATTTAAAAAAAAAACTGATTGGGTGCATTTGGGGGGAAAATGGCATTTAAAAGAGAAAGGCTGATTGTCCTCTGATTACCTTTGATTCCTCAAAATTCAACTTGAAATTTCAACTTCTAAATGAATGAGCCTTATCCGAAGTTTGTACGACCATCCCTTCTATAAAATCTTTAATTTTGACAATGGATAGCTTGCAATAACCTAAAGCCCTTACCCCGAAGGCTGTGAGGGTTTTTGTTAATCATGTTTTATTGTTCGGTTTGAAACTGAAGCCATGAACCGATGTTAAAAAGTGCCCTTTTTAAAAGTCCATAGTGATTGGAAGGCAACCAGCCCTCCCCCGGAAAAATACCTCCAGTGGAAAATATCTTCGGGAAATGTCACCTCTAGGAAATACCCCCCCGTGAAAATTTCCCCCCCCCCAAAAAAATACCCCTTGCGGTTGGTTGGTATCCGATCACTTTCCACTTATAAAAAAAAAACTAGAACTGCCTGGGGATTATAGCTAATTTCTGCCTCCATTCTCCTCTCGTTTGTCCCCTGGAGCTAATCCTGTGCTTATAAGAAGGCTCAATGACAGTTGAGATGTTTTGGCATTAAAATGCACCCTTTTAGGCATCTCCCTCTCTCCCTAGCCACAAAACTATCAGAGAACCCCAATGCGGAAGCTTTAGTACCTTTTTAAGTTTTGTAATTTGTCCATTGCTTACAGATAGTGTTTGTTATTGGGAAACATACGGACATTTTTCGCGTGGGAGTTTTCTGAGGGGGGGGGGGAGTTTCTGGAGGATTTTCTATGAGAATAACATTTTAGCATGGAGGGAGAGGGGGCAAGACTTACACATATTCCACTTTCCTTAGCACTTCTCAGCTAAACTAAAAACAACAGAACCCAAATAAAATATTCCAATTTGGAAAACCACAGTTTTCGCGACGGGGTATCTTCCAGGGGAGAGTATTTCCATGGGAGGGGGGAGTAAACGCCAAAACCCGTAGACAGGGACTGGGCGAAGGGAACTCCCATTAACAGACATAAAAAGGAGAAATAAATCTGGCTTTAAGAGTTTGTGACGTCCGATTTTCCTTGTTTCTGTGACAGCAAAACGGAGCTTTTTAATTAATCATCTGGGTAGTCATTTATTTTATGACTTTAAAAAGCAAACGATTCCAATAAGGTTGAACGTGTAAAGATTCTAACTTTTGTTTTACCAAATGTAAGTACAGTGGTTGAGCTGCACGAGAGTTTAGTTATACGAGGGTTCAGTTGCACGATGGTTCACTTGCATTATGGTTCACTTGCATGGTGGTTCAGTTGCACGGTGGTCCAGTTGCATGGGAATTCAGTCTCATGGGGGTTGAGTTGGACGAGGAGGTTAAATGGAATTCAGTTACACAAGGGTTCAATTATTCGGGGGGTCAGTTGCACGGGGGTCCAACACAGGGGTTCAGGTGCATGGTGGTTCAGCTGCACGGTGGTTTAGTTGCACAGTGGTTTAGTCTCACGGTGGTTCAGTTGCAATGGAACCATCTTTGTTAATTTAGCTGAATCACAGGGACGAAATTCCATTTCCTTTCTCACGCCCCGTTCACCAGCAAACGAAATGCCGTTCAAAAGAGCTTGGGAACTTCTAGCTTCCGCTCGTATCTTCATTCCAATATTAGTAAAACAATCACCGAACTTGTCACACAATTCTTGTCTATCCTCTACAGCCACTACTTCGATTTCAATTCGAGGGTCTTGAGTTCTCCGAGGCCCGCTAACCAGTTCATGGGTAACTTTCCAAGTTATTTTCGGATCTACTTTATTTTCCTCGAAAAGCGCCGGGTAATACTGTTTCTTTGATTTCCTTTTCAATGAGTTCGCCATATTCCAAGTCTGTTTAAAATGAAAACTATCTTCCTGGAAGATCTCAGATAAACTTGAAACGTTCAAATAAGTTAACTAGCTCATCATTTGCCCATGGTTTTCTCGGCATATTTGGTCTCTGTTTGTGTGTCTTCAGTGGACGAGTTTTATCATATGCAGTAGTTATGATGCTATTAAATTGTGCAAGAGCTTCACATATGTCTTCCTGGTTGAAGATAGATTCAAAAGATGTTGCACTTATTTCTTCTTTAAACATCCGAACGTTTTGAGGCTTAATCTCTCGAACAATTTAATTTTACTTTTCTAGCGTAACACTTGTAAAGCTAAACTAAATACTACTGGAAGATGATCCGATGCAGAATTCACCACAATATTAGAAACCGCTTTTTGGATATACTTTGAAGAGACAAATACATTGTCAATCAGGGTAACAGAGTGATCCGTGATCCTAGTAGGTACTTTTACCGCGGAAAAAGATCATTAGAAACCATAAAATTTAAAAAATCTAAGTTAAAACCACCTGTAGATAAAAGATCAAAATTAAAATCACCCTTGCATAAAAACTCTTGCTGTGACCTCCGAACCGTCATTAGAAGACTTTGGAAACCTTCTGTGAAACCAGTGGCTCCCATTTTCTGTGTTATGATATTCGTTGTTGTTGCTTTCATATCTTCACCCGGTAACTGCTTCACACCATTGAAAACTAGGCTATCTAGGAGCTTTCCTTGTTCAAAATCGTCTATTCTACTTTCCATAATGCCACGCGATTTTCCAACCCTTGAATTTCTGCTTTCGAGCTTTTGTATGATTGTAATATGCTCTGAGACTTTGGTGTAAACTCAAGGGACACTGAGGCATAGATTTCACTAATTATCGTCTCTTATGATTGCTTTCAGGAATCCCTACTTTTTTGTTGTTTATCCCCGTACTTTTTTAAGACTTTCTCAGTAATTTTTTCCATCATTAATTTTTCCGTTCTCGCAGTCTCATCCTCACTAGCGACAATTTTCTCCAACAGCTGAGATGACGAACTCGCTGGCTCGCTGATTTTGAGCACAGCGTACGATTTGCTTTGTTTGTATATTTCGGGAGAGTTTTTAGCTTCTTCAAACACAAACTTTACTCTTTTTCCCGTTTTTACGACAATTCCTTTATGTTAACTTCATACGATACCAAACTTTTTTCAGTGATTCTTATTTCCTTGTGATCTCCGAAGCAGAAAACAATGAAGTTTCCTGGGCCTTTGCAATCTTTAACGATCTGCGTTACTCTGACTGGCCATAACGGGAATCCTTGGAAATGAGCTACGGCTAAATCAAACTGTTTAAAGGGCATCTTGAAGATAGAACGAAAAAAAAATCATAGATGTCACTTATCTTGTAGTGAGCTGGCCAACGGATGGCATTGGTAATCACCTTCGTGGCGGGTGGCCTGATGGACCGTGGAGACCTGCAGATGTTTATTCCATCATACTCTGGCATCCACAGCAACGATTATAATATTATCCAATTATTCAAAGCAAATTGTTTACAGCGCTATACAGTATTGAACACAATTTCAATAGTAGTGCAATGAAATAAATATCCAAACAATAATCCTCTGTGAAAACTGGTTTTCATCTTAATAGGTCAAAGACTGGCAAAAGACTGAAAAAAAGACACAAGCAGCAACAGCCAAAATATTGGAGCAAGGGGCAATACTGACTGGATCTTCCTTATATTTGACCACCATCAAGATTAAGGTAAAAATCGTGGTAAAATTATTATGATACTAATAAACTAGACAAGTTTCGCACATCGCTTTTATGGACGATATATTTTTCGTCAGCTGACTACTAAATCTTTTGTAATCCCTTCCAGAGACTTGCAGTCTGTGTCAAGATAACCATACTAAACTTACCTTAGCATATTGATATAAACATACTAAGTTTAAGTATTAAATTCTGTGGTATTTTCATGAATGTGCATCTGATTCACTATGGTTACATACATAGGATATTTATGAAAAGAAGAAGAAAAAAAAAGCCAAACCTGTAAAAGAGACTACCCAGACTCCATCGATTATCCAAGAACAAGTTTAATGAGACGAAAAACAAACACACAGCCATGGGATCGTTGAAAAGTCTTAAAACAAATATTGAATGGACTCGGTATGACGTGACTGACATGAATAGTAGCATGTAAGGTGGAACCTAGCATGAAAGAGAAACATTTTAGTAGAAACATAATGTTTAAGCAAGAAGTGAGGTAAAAGCCTGGAAATGCTGACAAAGCTAACAAGGTTTTCTCTACTTAAAAAGTATAATAACAAAATATAGTTCCTCTTTTTTTCTCATTTAATTTTCATTACCTTTTTCTTATTTTGTTTCTTATGAAAATTACAATTTTGACCAATAAAATATACTTTATATATAAAACGAAGAAAAATAATTCGAAAATTCAAAAAACGTGCAATTCACAGATGTAAGCTATGCTATGGATAAATCTCCTGCATAGTCGACCTGGGGACGTAAACACAAATGGAAGAAAAGGGTAGGTACTAAAACAACAATATATAAAAATAATGGGAACTTAAAAGGAATACGACAAATTAGGGAGATTAAAGCAAGGTTAAATTCAGATCATATCTGAAAACTAAACCGAAAAAAAAACATTACTGCACTTAACTTTATCGGGGAGGCATACTCTTATATACATTTATTGCACTTTTTGTCTACCTTTAGTTCTTCATTAATCAACTGTGAATTCTTTAAAACCGAGTTACTTGCTTCAAAGATAAGTTGATTTTCTAAAATGCTATCATAAATTGAAATCAATTAAAAGGTTTCCTGTATCTCTATTTACTGTAAATCAAAAGAATACAACCCATTTCTATAGTCTCTCTAACCTTTTTTCTAATATTCATATTTTTTTTATAATAATTTTCCTTTTTCAAAAGGACCAGAATGGTCCGGGGAAATGGGAAGATGTTACGCCAATTCAGAATAAAAAATTTCCGGGATTTTTAGATTTATTTAAAAGGTTTATCGATCCATCGTTCAATAAGTCTATACTTGAATTACTGACTTATTTTAAAATTCTCAACAGTTTGTATAATTCAATAAAGAACTTGTTCTAATTCTCAAAAGGTCTATTCCCACTACCATTATTTGCTGCAAGTCTAATATTCCAAAATTGAGATAACTCAGTAAATGTTTTACAGATTTCAATTAAGTTGCATTATTGTTTTATAACAAAATTATTTTCAGTTTTTC
Organism: Artemia franciscana; assembly: GCF_032884065.1. NCBI lineage: Eukaryota > Metazoa > Arthropoda > Branchiopoda > Anostraca > Artemiidae > Artemia > Artemia franciscana. The sequence goes on from NC_088867.1 coordinate 36,911,131, forward strand.
AGTTAGAACTTGAATATAGGATAAATGACATAGCATTAATTCTTCTAGACTCTATATCGTATATATCAGGAGTTTTCCCTCCTTTTTTCTCTATTTTTGACTATTTCATTGATGGAGTTATTGGGTAGCAGTAGCAAACAAAAGGTCCACCTAAGACAAAAAGTTATAATAAATTTAATCAAGGGAACAAATCGAATGCCTGAACAAATCAAGGCAGCAGAGCCACTTTCTTTACTGAAACTGGATGACAGGAATGGAATCTAAAATAGTCATTAATCTGAGTAGGTTTTCTATATATTTTGAAATTAGCCATTTTTTTTTTTCATTTGAAGCAATAATAACGCAAAGGTCCGACATAATGCAACGACTGCTGATACAGAGTTCTTTCAAATTGAATGATCTTTTTATATAAACATGTGCTCAAATGTCTTACCACCTTGTCCATAAGTTTTCATAGGCCCTCTTTCAGATTGACAGAGGTCATTATACATCCATCTACCTTTAACAATGTTTCGGAAATTTGGGTTTAGATCCTTTAACCTTTTTCATATGTTTAGCAATTTGCAACATGTACTACGTAATATTAAAAAAATATTTACAAGAAAAAATGGGCAGATCAACAAACAGCCTGAGAAATATACTATCTATAGGCTTAAAATACACAAAGAGTTGCATTTTTTATTGACAATGATAGCAAATGGAAGTTTTAAGTTTGATGAGCATAAAATAGAATAAAGTATTGAGGTGATTCATAAAACTATTCCAACCTTGGTAAAAAGATTATTCTACTTGTGTTGACATCACATGTCATGTGCATCAAAAATGAAATTTGAAAAACGAAATCAAAAACGATTTTTTTTTCAATATGAATTAGAAAAAATTGTCTAATTCATATTAGAAAAAAATAATGATTATGGCAAGAATAAATAAAATTAAGATATAGGAATGTATATGGAAAAACTGTAATCAAGACAGTGAATCCGAAAAATGAGTATTTTGGATTCGCTTTGTAGTACCTTTATGGAAATCATCTGAAGAAAAATGTACAGATAAACAAAAAAGAGAAGGAAATTTTTGTTACCAATTGGGGGAAAGGTTTATCCCTGCCTCCTTGTTATATCCATATTAAAAAAAAATTAAAAGTATGCAATAAATGAATCACATATGAAAGTTAAACATCTGACCTTCTTTGCCTTTGCATAAACCCTGAATACAAGTGCCAAGTTTATGATATATATGGCCATAAAAATATACTGAGCCATCTGAATGTTTTGTCCATGTCCAGTCAAGTAATAAAAGGCTGCAAAAATGTAAACAAAACCTGCAGGGTAGACCAATGGACCAGTATCTCCTTTCAGATTTGTGTAGTTGAAATCACCTTTTAGGAACCCTTCGACTTCCTGCATGTATGCATTCCAGTCAATTTCTGTATCTAGAGAAAAAGTTAATCCACTGATTATGGAGCATAAATATTCAAATAAACTACATTCATTAAAGTCTACGTTCCTACATAAATATATATTATTATGGCAGGCCTACACTTTCTAATGAAAAAAAAAATGGATATGTATGCCATTCAATTTAATAATTTCAGTTCTATTCCTTTGTCAACCCGAAATTATAACATTACTTAGAATTTTTCTTAGAAAAAGATCAAAATTTTTTATAAATTGGAAATTTTTTTTTTGCAGGTTTTTCATGCCTTTGGGCGGAAAATTGCTTTGGGCAAGTTGGGCGGAAAATTCAAAATTAAAGATATACATTGGAAATTTTTATTGTTTATTTAAGTGTAATATGTGGCATCTTTAATCTATCCATTAAATTCGGAATTGTATGAAGAGCTGGTTTAGCCTGCCAACCAGTCCAGTGGGAAAGGCAGGCAAGTCTAGCAGCCCCAACCCCAGGGGTGCAATTGGGGACCCTCCAGGTACAGTCTTTTTATTTTGTGCTTGATGCCTATATCTCTGCTATATCTTTAAATCATGGGTGATACTTCAAAAAAGAGCTATAGACCTAACACCAGAGAGATGAGATCAGACTGCTCCATCCAGTTTAGTGGTACTGAATCCATTAATGATCAAATTGCTATGCTCACCTCTCACTTAAACACTTTAAAGAATAAGCAGAAGCTGAATGATCAAACGCTCAAAACTACAATGGCAGAAGTTGTCAGTCAAGCACTGTCTACTGAAGTTGGTCCATTGGTTGAGGCCTCTGTTAAAAAACTTACCCCTAGTCATGAACCTGCTACTTTTGATGCCAACAGTATAGAAATAATCAAACAAGAGGTATAAACTAGCCTGAAAATGGATTTTGATGTGCTTGTTGAAAAATCACTCAAACAATATGATCTGAGGATGACAAAGCTTGAATCCTCCCTGAAATTGCTTGACTCAGGTTTGTCAAAGCTGCAAAATTCTCTGAAACCAATTCAATCCAATGTTGATCATCTGAGTGATCAGTTTGACCAAATGAAACTCTCAAATCAGCTGGTCCTATTTGGTTTAAAAGAAGACCCTTATCCAGAAGCTTCTGAAAGCAGATTCCTTGGATTTTGCAGTACTAGATTTCCTGGTATTCCTGTGACCCAGAATGATATAGTTTCTGCTAGAAGGATTGGTAAACAAGGCTCAGGTTTGAAACCTCGCCCACTTGTTGTGGAATTTTGCAGTTCTAGAATGCAGCAGCTCATTCTTAGAGAAAAGAAATGTTTGCAAGGTAGTGGTGTCTTTATTTCTGAGTCACTCACAAAGTCTAGACTTCAGCTACTTAATTATACTAAATCAAAGCTTGGGAAGAGGTCTACATGGTCTAGTGGAGGAGAAATACTCACAAAGCTTTCTGATGGTAAAGTGATCACTGTCAAAGAGGCATCTCAAGTTGATACTCTCTATCAGTTAATTACAGCTCATCCAAGCCCCTCCCAGGACTGAAATAAACCCATTCTTTTTTTCAGCTCTGTTTTGTAAATTTATTTATGATTTAATAGTTTTTCTTATGTTTGCATAATGTTGTTTATTATTTTTATTCCCTTTGAACCTAGTAGTTTATTATTGTCTTTGTTCTTGCAGTTGTTTTCTCTATTGTTGCCTATATGTCTTACCTTTCAATCCACCCTCTCTTACTTCAGCCTGCTTGTTAGATACTGTGTTCATTCGTAAAGTTAACGTATACATTTGTCATGTGTAGTATATATGGGTGATTTCTCCTTTCTTTTGAATTCTTCTATTCTTAATTCAGTTATATTTGATCAACCAAGTAGTGCTGGTAGACAAGAGGCACACACTTTTGACCCTCTCCTTGAATCTATGGTTAGTTCTAGCTGCAATTATCACACCACCATTGATTATTGTGATAACATTTTGCCCTCACTCTCTTCAAATAGTTGCTTTAATGTATTTTGTTTGAATGTGCGTGGAATAAGAGATAAGTGGGACAGTCTTAAATCGTATTTGTGGTCTAATAATTCTTGCCCTTTTGATGTCATAGGCTTGACAGAAACATGGTTATCTGATAGTGATAATTTTACAGATTATGATATGGATGGTTATATTGCTATTCACGTCCCTAGAATGGTAACAAAGTGTTCTGGGGGTATTTCTTTGTTTATAAAATCTAATATTGAATTTTGTATAAGATCTGACCTTGAATCCTTGTTTACATCAGTGGTGTCTAATAGTAGGACAGCTTATTCTCTTGTCATTGATCTGAAAAGCCAGTTTGCATGTGATACTGTTTGTTTGTTTTATAAGCCCCCTCCTTTTCCAACACATCTGTTCTGTGATTTGCGTGATCAGCTTTCCGGTGTGGGGACTTTCTCTAAAAAACGAATTTGTGTTTTGGGAGACTTTAATTGCAATATGTTAAATGTTGGATCAAATGATGAATGTGACCATCTTTTTGATGTATTTTCTTCTTCAGGGCTGCTTCCTTCAATTTTTTTTTCCTTCTCGCGTTGACCCTTCAAGAAATTCTGCCACTTTAATAGATAATATTTTCACTTCTCATTCTCCTAATTTGAAGTTCTCTTCTGGTCTTGTTTTCACTGATCTTTCTGATCACTTTCCTATTTATCTATCACTATCTGTGCCTAAAACTGAGATTACTGTGGATGAGAAAGGTAAGTCTTCTTTTAGAACTTTTACAGATAAAGAAATTTCTAATTTAATACATGGTCTTCAGAGTAATGATTGGTCTAGTGTTCTTGAAGCTAATGATGCTGATTGTGCAACTAGATTATTTTTGTGTCGTATGGGAACTCTGTTGGATAAGCATTTTCCTCTTAGAAATAAGCCAAGGAATTTTACACCCAAATGCCCATGGATGTCTAGAGGTCTGATCAATGCAACCCATATGAAGGCGTCTTTGTTCAAGGCTGCATGTAAAAGTAAGACACAGGATGATCTTTTGAAGTATAAACATTACAAAAATGTGCTCACTTCTTCAGTTCGTTTAGCAAAAAAGCTGTATTTTCGCGTCGAATTAATGAATGCAAGGGGAATTTGCGCAAGGTTTGGACTGTAATTAATGAAGCTCTCTCTCGCAAGAAACACAAACATTCCTCTCCATGTCTTTATAGAAATGCTGATGGTTCTGTTGTGGACAAAAAATCCTCAGCGAGTGCCTTCAATTCGTATTTCACCACACTTCCTTCAGTTCTAATTCCACCCCCGAGTAGAGTAAGTTGTTTTCCCTTGGCAGAGAAGTCTTTTTTCCTTTCCCCATGTAGTACTACTGAGATTTCTAGTATTATTTCCCAACTTCCTAGCAGTCGTTCAGTTGATAGTTTTGGTTTGAGTAATAATGTCCTTAAAAAAATTAGTCAGTTTGTTTCTCATCAAATTTCACACATAACTAACCTCTCTCTTTCTTCTGGTATTTTCCCTCATTCATTTAAAGTTGCTACTATTCTACCTTTGCACAAAAAAGGTGATTCGTCTCTAATTTCAAACTACAGACCTATTTCTCTTCTTCCCGTCATCTCAAAGGTTGTTGAAAAAGTAGTGTATCGTCGACTCTCTTCATTTGTATTTAGTACTAATTCGACTGAAGGAAATTCTCTCATCACTAACCATCAGTATGGTTTTCGTCCCTCATTCTCTACCTTACATGCACTTACTGATGCTACAGAGTTTGTGCGTGTTAATCTGGACAAGGGCTTGTGTGTTTTGGGTCTATTTCTTGACTTTTCAAAGGCCTTTGATATGGTTGACCACAATGTTCTTCTGTCTAAACTATCCTTATTTGGTGTGCATGGAGTCCCACTAGATTGGTTTAGGTCCTACCTCTCAGATAGATCTCAGTATGTTTTGGTTAACCGTACTTCTTCCACTACTTTGCCTGTATTGAAAGGTGTCCCACAAGGCTCAGTGCTTGGACCACTTTTGTTTCTAATTTACATTAATGATCTTGTTGAAGGTCTTCAGCCCCATGTTCACCCTGTTCTTTTTGCTGATGACAGTAATTTTTCATTGCTGCGGTGGACCTGCCATCTGCCACTTCTATAGCTCAAGGTCTTCTTGATAAAGTAAAGGATTGGTGCTGGTCAAATGGTATGGCTCTTAACAGCCGAAAGAGTGCCATTGTCAACTTTAGGACCCCTTACCGCATAAGAGACGTACGGGAGCCAATCACCCTGACTTTTGGGAATGATATTATACCACAAGCTACTATGGTGAAACTTCTTGGTGTGTATCTTGACTGTTTTCTTTCTTTTAAACCACATATAACTCACACCCGTTCCTTAATCCTCCGCCAGTCTTCAATGTTGCACCAGATTAATTCATTTCTTCCTCCTGATATTATGGTTTCTCTTTATGATGCTTTTATTCATCCTTACTTTTCTTATTGCTGCTCTGTCTGGGGCAATACTAATAAATCTCTTCTCTGCTCACTTCAAAGAGCCCAAAATTGGGCAGTGAAGGCTACTTTTCTTCTCCCTCGGCTTTACCCTTCCTCTGATCTTTATAATGATACTGGAATAGCTCCGCTGGATCATATTATAGGTAAAAATACTCTTTATTTAGCGCATTCTGCTTTTCTAGGTACTCTTCCACCGACCCTGCAGCAGTTTTTCTCAAGGACAGGCTCAGGTAGGTACTTTTCTTCTTTGCGTAATTCTTCTCGACGATTTATTTTACCCAAACGATCCTCTACAGCAGCTCAGAGGTCTCCTGTATATCAATCAATTCTATTATGGAACTCCATCCCTTTGGATGTCCCTCTTTTTCTTTCTGCAAAGGCATTATTTTGTCGGGTCTTTCCAGTTAAATAATTTTTGTCTCTCTTTTAATTCTATCCCAATTTGTATGTCACTTCTCTTCTTTTAAAATCTTGTCTTGTTCCAGTGTTTTTTTTTTTTTTTTTTTTTTTTTTTTTTGTATATATTTTATAAGTGTTTTATTTTTGTTCTCTGTGGCCCATAAAGCATAGCTTCTTGGGCCTATTAATTGATTTACTTTTGTAATAGTTTTCTTTAGTATTAATAAATTGATTGATTGATTCTATCATAGTTATACATATAATATATATATATATATATATATATAATATATATATATATATATATATATATATATATATATATATATATATATATATATATATATATATGTATATATATATATATATATATATATATATATATATATATATATATATATATATATATATATATATATATATATATATACATATATATATATATATATATATATATATATATATATATATATATATATATATATATATATATATATATATTCCGTCGTGGATAATTCCATGAAGACTTTTGACAAAGACCTCAAGAAGGATTTGGCCACAACCAGCCAATTTACCCAAAGCCTTTTCCAGCTGAAAACTGACATTAAAAGCGTTAGGTTCTGTCCAGCTTTTGTGATATTGCTAACAGAGCATAAAACACTGAAAATTTGCTTCAATCAGTATGATCTGAATCAACTTCTACAGTGTCTGCTGAAATGTCTTAATTTGCTGTAGTCCCATTAATAACAACTGATGATTGTCTAATTGTATGTTCTGAGCATCAGCGTTTTGAAAGACGTTTGAATATTGTTACATATGGAATCCCCCCCCCGGTTGATGATGCTGTTTTCCTGTACGATTATCTTTCCCACACTTATAGAATTGACTCTGGCGCCCCCCATAAATGTAAAGACTTACGAATAGCCAACAGCCCTCTGGTAGCCGCCACCTCCTCTCCTCTTCTCTGTGTCGTCAACTGAATTAATAAAGGTATCATACAGAAAGCGTTCGAAGCTAAAAGAACAGTGTCTTTCTGAGGTGATACTCCAAAGGAGAATTGTAAAAACCACAAAGCTATTGTCGAAGATTTGAAACACAGAAAAGCTAATGGAGAAGTTGATTTGATAATAAGTAAGGGCGCCATTGTCCAAAAAATCTTGCCTGTTGGAGTAATCCCCCTGACTGCTTCAATTTCCTGCTAATGACAGTGCGTCCTTCTCCCCCTGTAAGTAGTCAAGTGAATACAGACTATTACCATCTGATCTTGTTTCTCAACTGCCTTGTAGTGTCCATAATAGTGTTTCTTTGTCTGATACAGACCTTTCCTTTGCACCTATTTCATGTGTTTCTTCTGCAATTCCTTGCTCACCTATTGTTTCTTCTTCATTGTTTCACATTGCTGTATCCAATAGCATCATTAGTTCTTTAGCTACTGCATAATTAAGTCCCACATCCCTATTGGATTCCTACCTCACAAGGATTGAAGTTCTTTAGTTCCAATGTTGATAGCCACTCTAATAAGCTTTCAGAGCTTTCCTTTTGTATGATAGCAGAAGAAATGGATGTTGCAGCAGTTACAGAATTTGCTGAAAAAACAAATTGTCAGCCTTATCACCTGATGTATCAAATTAATTGATTACCAACTTTTTCAAAGCTGAATTCCCTTCTTTGCCACAGAAGTGGGCTTATACAGGGCTTACTATTTTGGGAGATTTTAATCTTCCTGAAATCCAGTGGACTAATGAATCTAGTTTTTGCACTAGGGTTTCTCCTTTTTTGTCTGGCATCTCTAATAATTCTCACTCTAAAAAAACATCTCAACCAACTCGTTTCAGAGAGGATCAAGCTTCTAGAAGTCTAGATCTGGTCATTCTCTGCAATCCAGACCTTCTTATTAAAAATGTAATATTCACAGCTGTTGGCAATAGCAACCATATTGTAATAATCTCAGGGTTATGTTTGCCTACTAAACCGCCTTTTTTAAGCAAAGAAAATGTATAAATTATAAACTAGTCTCTGAAAGTCCTGTCAATGTTAATTGGAAACAGCTTATTACTGATGATATTGATGTGAGTTGGTCTAATGTGAAAACTGAACTTGTGCATGCTGAAAAGTCTTGCACCAACATTTTTTTTAGCAAAACAGGCAAAACTATAGCCTACCTTTTAACTACTTATATAAGATATATTATAATATATATATATTATGCATTGCTTAAGATGGAACCAATTCGGATTACTGATACTATAATTTTAAAGGAACTTATGTCCCTTAAAATGAAAAAATCTGCTGATCCAGACTGCATTCATCCTTGTATCCTTCATGAAAGACAAACAGTCTCATGTCAACCACTTTCCTTACTGTTCAACTTATCATTCAATCTTTCCAGACTATCTCTGGATTGGAAAACTACCCATATCATTCCAATATTTAAGAAAGGTAGAAAGGACCTTGCAGGAAATTACTGACCTGGTAGCATGACATTAGCAGTTGTTAAGGTTCTTGAAAGAATAATCAGTTCTGCAGTTATTAGACATCTTGAAGCAAATATTCTCTTGCACAGCTCACAGCATGGCAATCATTCTGGAAGATCTGTTGATACCAATCTCCATGAATCACATGAACAAATCACTAAGTTACTTAATACTGCGATGCCTGCTGACATTATTCTAATTGACATTTCTAAAACTCTTAACAAAATTGGCACAAGCAACTTGCAAACAAGCTATTTGTAGTCAAGCTTGAAGAGAAATCCCTGCTCTGGATCCTTAGTTTTCTTGATCTCCAATCTCAATGTGTTCGGTTATTTGATGGCTCTGGCAACCATATTCTTTCTTTCTCTAAGCATGTTCTGAGTGGAATTCCTCAGGGAAGTTTTTGGGTCCTACACTATTTAATATCTTCTATTATCAGCAGTAAACTAACACTTTATGCTCACAACTTGAAGCTTCTTGGACCAGCCTTGTCATGTGAGGATTATGCCCTTCTACAAAATAACCTTAGACTGCTTGGTCAAGGGACTGAGGCTAGGCTTCTTGAATTCAAAGTTGCCAAGTGCATGTCATTCTTTTTGGCAAAATTTATCCTTGCTGTTGTTATTTTTTTTCAGGCCACCCATTCTCCTCTGTAAATCATGAGCAAGATCCTGGAGTCACTATCGACAATGAACTAAAGTTCAGCACTCATGCTAAGAAGCATGTTGCTGGTGCTAGTTCAACGATGGAGCCTATTAAGTGTACTCTTTTCACTTGTTCCCCTAAAGTGACCAGTCTTTTGTATAAGGGACTTGTTTGTCCCAAGCTCAAATTTCGAACGTCTCTAGCCCCCACTGGTTTTAAAAAAGACGTCAAGAGTAAGAGGTCATCACCTGAAACTTGTCAAGCAGTCTACAATATCTAAAAGTTTGCACTGAATTCTTTTCATCATGTATTGCAACAGTTGGAACAAACTATCTAATGGAACAGTTACTGCTGAATCTGTTGATGTTGTCAAATGAAGGCTAGATGCTGAGTAGTCCTCCAGAGAGTGTAAACTCAATTGGGATGCTACTGAAGATGGAACAGCACCTGGTCATTAATGAACTTTGTATACAGCTCAAGTCATCATTCTGGAGTTCTACAAGGAGGAATCCTTAGATTGCTCTTAGCTGCAATTTAAGGTGAGACACAATAATTTTGGAACATGTGCAGACATTCCACCAAAGTAATATCTGGGATGCAGGAGTGTTTCTACACAGAAAGACTAGCAAATTTGAAACTCCCTACACTTGTATACAGGAAAAATAGAGTTGATGCCATTTTAGCCTATAAGCTAATGATGGCTAATGCTCTACCATCATTATTTCCTACTGCTGGTCCTAATTTAAGAACTAGAAGTTATCAACGAAAACTTGTTAAGCAGTCTACCCCTATCCAGAGTCTGGACTCAATTTTTTTACTCAAGAATCGTTAACAGTTGAAACAAAATCTCTGAAGAAACAGTCACTGCTGAGCCATTAACATTCTCAAACATAGGCTGGATGCTGAGTGGTCCTCTAAAAAGGTAAACTCAACTGAAAAGCTACTGATCATCCAACTGCACCTGGCCACTAAATAAAAAAGAAAACAACTTCAATTATTAACTCCTTAGCTTCACAAGAAGAAACCCTTAGATTATTCCAAGCTGCAATTTAAGGTAATTGTACTGTATCAGATTAACGACGCTTCTTGACTACTAAGGTCCCTGCGTCAGCCCTGCAGTGCATTCCTGCAGCGTGATTCGATCTCTGGGTCCCGTATTACCAAGCTAAGGTCAAATCCACTGCGCCACCACAGGACCAATTTAAGGTAATAAGAAAGGACAATGTGAATTTAAAAAAGTAGCTTGGTAGATGGATAAAGTTCTTAGGTATGGACCATTCAAGGTGTAGACATTTTCAGGCTAAATCCAGCTTTCTATCAAAGCTTTCTTGAAAAATTCTTAGATCGCTCCAAGCTGCAATTTAAGGTTATTGAGAAAAAGATGTACTGATCAAATAAGGCATAAATAAATTTTTTGACTCTTATGCCTTTGCCCACTTCCAACTTATAATGTTTAGAAGGGTATCAGTTTAGAATTCACATTCTCCAGAATCAAACACTATAATCTCATTGAAACCACTTTAAAACATTCTAAAGTGCTTACTTATTGTAATACCATGCATCTTAAGTGATGATGTGCCTGCTTGCTGTGCTTGTGCTTATTTGATGTTAACTGCTTGCTGTTGCTATATAAGGCCTTTTGTTCCAGATGCCTGGTTTAAACAAATCATATCATTGGTAAAATGCTACATGGTGTCACAAGAAGGAAGAAAAGCCACCAAGTATTGATTGGGATTCAGGTTCCCTCGGCAATGAATGGAAAGGCTTTGAAGAGCATGCCAAACTGATGTTTCTGGGGCCCATGTCTGGAAATACAGCAGAAAGCAAATGTGCTTACCTTCTCATCTGGGCAGGAAAAAGAAAGGCGCCAGATATTCAACACCTTTCCACTCACTGCTGCAGAAAGAAACAATGTAGAAACTTACCTGCAGAAATTCCGCGAATATTCTGCACCAGTCACCAACAGTATATTTGCTCAATATATATTCCAAAAACATGACAAGTGTGAAGGAGAAAGTGTAGAGAAATACATCACACAACTGAAAATCTTGGTGAGGGCTTGTAACTATGATAGTGCTGATGAAATGGTTCAGGACAAAAAAGCTAGTGGCATCAGAGACCCGAAAATTAGAGAAAGACTTCTCTGGGAAGGCAATAGCCTAACTTTGGCACTAGCTGTTGACAAACGCCATTCTTACCAAACAACCCAGGCACAGCTAAGAACATTTGAAGTACAAGAACCACAACAAATCAAGAAAGAAATTGATGATGTCCAGAAGTACAAACATCCAGTCAGAAAATACGAAGATGCATCTGTGTCATCTAGAAAAACAAAGGAATGCTGATTCTGTGGAGGAGTATACTCGCCTAGCCACATTTGTCCTGTGAAGGGAAAACCTGCACAAAAAGTAAAAAGCCAAATCACTTTGCACGTGTACGCAAATGCAAGAAATCAGTGAATGCAGTGATGGAATACAAGGAGAGCCCAGCTGACAATAGTGATGGAGATGAGGATGTCTTCTTATATGCCATAGAGAACAAAACCAACAAGAACAGATATGAAACCCTTGTTACACTGGAGGTGAGCCACTCCTTACCTGTCAAATTCAAGGTCGATAGAGGAGCACAAGCTAACATTCTACCTGCCAAGTATTTTTACGCCTTACCACATCTATCACTGAAAAAAAGTACTCAGAAACTCACAAGCTATAGTGGATCCAAAATTCTTGTTAGAGGTGTATGCAAGCTGAGCTGCAAGCAGAAAGCAAGCAAGGCTGAAAACCCTACCATGCTTTATTGTTGAAATGGATTCAGAGCCAATTCTCGGATTCTGGGCAAGCATTGATTTGAGTATTGTAAAACTATACTGAATGTCAGTAAAGTTGAGAAAAGCACATGCAAGGACAAGCACGCCATTGACAAGACAAACACAGATGAAATAATCAGTAGTGACAATGATTTCTTCCAAGGAATAGGAAAATTAGATGGAGAGTGCCATCAGTATCTGAGGGACGATGCAGTCCCTACAGCTTACCCAGCAAGAAGAATTCCCTCAGCACTTCAAGGAAAGTTAGAAGTAGAACTTAAACGGATGGAAGACCAGGGAATTATCAATAACGTCTAAACCAACTGACTGGGTGAATTCGATGGTCACCATAGAAAAAAAGGAGGGCAGTCTAAGAATTTGCATTGACCCTGCAGATTTGAACCAGTCAATCAGAAGACCATTCTACCCTATTCCCTCCCTGGAAGACATAACATCCAAACTCCATGGGGTAAAATACTTGAGCAAACTGGAAGAAGGTTGGGGTATTGGTTGCTAGTCTTGGATGATGAATCTGCACACTTAACAACATTCAATACCATCTTTGGAAGACACCGTTTTAAACAGATGCCGTTTGGCATCATCTCTGCCCAGGATGAATTTCAAAGAAGAATGGAAGAGGCTCTCGAGGGATTAGACGGGTTTACTGTCATCATTGATGACCTCCTGATTTTTGGTGTACTTGAGAGAGCCAGAGCAAAAGGTATCAAGTTCAACAAAGCAAAATGCAGCTTTTGTGTGACAATTGTGACATATTTTGGGCATGTCATTAGTGAACAAAGAATGCAGCCAGATGCTGACAAACTCGAAGCTATCAATAACATGCCTATAACATCAAACTTAGAAGAACTTGCAACTCTGGTGGGTATGTTAAACTATCTTGCAAAATACATCCCAAACTTATCAACACAGAATAAAACCCTGCATGGCCTCAGTAAAGCCACCGAGCACAAGTGGGCCAAAGAGCATGACAAAGTCCTCCAAAACATCAAACACTCAACAGTCACAAACTTAGCATACTTTGACCACTCATGCAAGTCCATCAACCTCACTGTGGATGTATCGTGACACGGTCTAGGAGCATACATCTTGTCAAATGTCAACGTGGTCGCATATAGATCACACTCCCTTAGCAAAGCTGAACAGAAATACTCACAGCTTGAGAAAAAGTTATACGCAATAATCTTTGGTTGCAAATACTTCCACCATTTCGTATATGACAGGCATGTAAAAGTAACCACAGACAACCGCCCACTTGAAACCGTCCTACAAAATCCACTTCAAAAGCACCTGCCAGAGCTCAACAAATGATGCTTCAGATTCAACCCAATGACCTTGAGTTCAGTTACAGACCAAAGACAAAAATCACAATTGCAGACACTTTATCAAGGCTGCACCTACCTGACATTGACAAGAAGCTCCATAGAGAAATCGAGGTGTATGTCCACCAGATTACACATGTACTTGCTGTTAGCAGTGCAAGGCTCAATGAAATACAACTTTGTACCAAGGAAGATGAGCACCTGATTCATCTCAGAGAAGCCATACAAGGCAGATGGCCTAATACCAGAAAGCAATGAGCTAAGGATCTCCTTGCATACTGGAACCTTCAACATGAGCTGTCATACATGAATGGCATCATTTTAAAAGGCAAAACGATTGTTATTCCAAGGAGGATACGGCCCCAAATCCCCAATCAACTCCACATCTCCCACTTTGGTATGGAAAAGACAAAACAAAGCACTAGGATGCTTGCCTACTGGCCAAAGATGAATGGCGAAATTGAAACACTAATCACAAACTGTCCCACTTGCCAGAAACATAGCCATAACAACCAGAAAGAGACTCATGAACCCCCGGTTCCATTTGTGCCATGGCAGCAGGTAGCCTCAGACATATTTGACTAGAACAAAGCAAAATATTTCATAACAGTCAATTGCCAAAGCCCCTTCTTTGAAGTTGAACTGTTGAAAAACTTGACATCCAAAGAAGTCATCAGTAAACTAAAAGCACATTTTGCTTGACATGGTATCCCCCACACCATCATCTCAGACAACAGAACACAATACTCATCTGCAGAGTTTGAATGGTTTCTCAAAGAATGGGGCATAAGGCACAAGACATCCAGCCCTATCTTTTCACAGTCCAATGGACTGGTAGAAAAGGCTGTCTACCACTTGCAAGGACATCTTCACCAAGGCAAGTAAAGGTGGAAATAACCTGTATTTGGGTCTACTGGAATACAGGAATACACCCATTGACAACTACACCACCCCAGCACAACTCCTAATGAGCTGCAGACTATGATCCACCTTACCCTGCACAAAAGCATCTGCAGAAGCAGATGGTTCCAACTAAAATGTACCTGTTGAAGCAGGAAGAGATCCAGTCAAGACAGAAACAATACTTTGACAAACATGCCAAGTCTAGGCCTACTCTCCACTTGGGGGACACAATGACCTACTAGAAACAAACTGATGGCCAGTGGAGCACCACCAGCATCATAGCACAAGCAGCATGTCCTACATCATTCCATATTGAAACCAAAGCTGGAACAGTTCTACGGAGGAATTGGACACATTTATCAAATGAGCTACCATTGACACCAGTACAGAACAGATGTAGTCCAGTAAATGAAAGCAATGGAAGCAATGCAGTTCCTCCTACTGTGATTGCCCCAACATTGGACTTATCTTGTGCAGACAAAACACCATTTACCACATCATCAGATATTCCCTCACTTGATGGAACAGCCCTGTTCCATACTACCAGTAGCCTAAGCCCACCCAAGCATGGAGTACCAGTAACTAAATTGAGGCAGGGGAGGCAGATTTAGCCACTAATCAAACTGAACTTATGAACTTACCAAAAAAAAAAAAGTCTCAAAAGAAGAGAGGTTGATGTATGTACACAGTGTATATAATACCAATGAGAAGTGAGCCAAGTGCCTTCTCTTGAGTGTGTGTTAAATCAGTGCCATATGAGGAGTTCTCTAGTTTTGTTTTGTGTCTGTACAAAGTGAAGAGAAGTGGGCCTAGTGTCTTCTCTTGGAAATGTTAGTAACAGTACTAACAGTTGGGTCTCCACTGCCAGTAAGTGATAAGAATCTTCTTCTAGGGAAGGAGGATGTAAAATCATGCATGTTAAGTGATGATATGCCTGCTTGCTGTACTTGTGCTTATTTAATGTTAACTGTTGCTATATAATGGTTCCAGATGCCTGGGTTTAAATAAATCATATCATTGGTAGAATGTTACACTTCTATCATTCATAAAAGCAGACCATTAAACTTTAACCCTCCCATGTTTTATGTGCAAATTTATAGCCCAAATTGTACCCCTCAATAGATTTTCAATTGTACAACTCTTTTCTTTCTGCTGCTTCCTTAGTCTTAAATTAAAAGGGCAACAAGATTTGTACTATTGATAATTTGGTAAATATACAAGAGATTCCACAATAAGGGGAGCACACCACAAGATGCCTTATTTATGCTCTTTCCAAATATTATAATTGTTTCAAATGTAAACTCAATTTAAACCCCTTTAATGGTCTTTAAAGCAACACCAAACATAATTACCTATTTTGACCCATGAAATTAGTCAAGAAAAATAATGAAAAGCATATTAATTGGCAATAAGTCATTTCTTTTTAAGTTATATATTCAACAAGCTTTAATTAAAACAATCAAAAACAATAATCAAGAGTTAATAAAACTTTTAGCACTGGTATTTTAAATTTTATTTGATGTTGCTTTGCTTTCTCTGTGAACAAGTTTTTCAACTGATAAAACCATTAGACCTATATATGATTCTAAAAAAACTTCATTTCTACTGGATATTAACCATAAAATAAAACAATTTATCAATGCAGACAACAACGGAAGCAAACATGGTAATGTGATTTACAAAAACATTCTGCATATTATAAAATAAGAATTTTGATGCTGAAGTGTTTTATTTAGCCTTGCAGAAACCTGCATCCTAGGGTTATATGTGCAACCATAAGGGCTATAGTTATAGAAACTTGTATGTATTTTGGATAAAGTGAAGCAGTCTGTATTTAGGAACAGCATAAGTAAGAATTTCAGAATGTTTTAAAGTAATTTTTCAAACTTTTGAAGTGTTTCCTTATGAATAGTGACATTACTAAACTGATACCATGTTTCTTTCTGGAGAGCAGAAAGAAAAAAATAGTTCAGGTAATGAAAAGAAACAGATTTGTGGCACCCTTCTTAGGGGGTACTAAGTAAAATATGTGACACTAAGATCATAAATACACATGGTTCTACAAACTGCCTTCCATAAAAAGAGGTTCCAACCAAAGCTGCAATATTATTTGTTGGAAAAAAAATCCATGATTTAATTGACCAATCTAAAAATGAACACTACATAGCCTTTCTTGAAATCCTTTGCTAGTGCAATTATGATGGGTTCTGTCATATGGGTGAATAATTGCTGGAGTGAAAGGTATTACTACAAAATAAATTACCAAAACTTACAAAAATTCAAAATCTGATAACTGAGTGTAATATATCCTCCTGAATTGCAGAGTACTAAGCTTACACATTGCACCCTATACTTATAAGGTGTACTCATCTGAGTTTATGAGTGTTACCCTGTGGTAATTTTGCTGGGCAACATAAAAATATTAAATTTTCTAACATATCATATATGCAATCTTCCAAACCCAAAAACAAAGAAAAGCATAGATAAAGCAGCTTGATAATAACTTTGCAGCATAGGCCATTTCTACTCCCTAGATTCATTTCTGAAAGTTTCATGCACTTAACTCAGCTAGGCTACTTTCAAGGATAGTAAAGAAAACCTCAACTAGAATTTAATTTGTTGTGATTCTACTTTAGCTACTTGTTACTGCCTTGGAAAGGGGTTAGGTTAGGAAAATGAAAATTTCAGAGATGACTCTACAGACTAAAGTATGTCCCATAAAGATATAGACCTGGCAGTAAATTTTTTGTTGTTCATGCTATTGACTTACAAATAAAGTGAACATACCATTTAATGCCTTTTTTTAAGCTCTTTACAAATATAATAAATACTTCTATTGCAAATTCAAATTTAAGCACTTTTTGAGCTCATGCAAATGACCAAAACATTTCTAGTTTTTTGGTTTAAAAAAGGCTTAAAAACATTGATCCCAAACTTACTGTTTCATTATAAATCCAGTTTTTCAATGTTATATAATCCACAATCACTGATTAAGTTGGATAAATAAATTTTACAATATTAGGCTATGCTGTTTTCAGGAAAATTCTAGTTGTGACTTCTTGCTATCTTGGAAAGGGGTTAGGTTAGGAAAATGAAACTTTCAGGGATGGGTCTACAGGCTAAAGTATATCCCATGAAGGAATTTAAAGTATCCACCTCTACTCCTTCTCCCTCTAGAGAGCCCTGAAGTTTGCCTACATGACTGGTCTATACCTATTAAAATGTTGACAAAACAACATTTATCTTAATTTTCAATTACCAGTTGCTTTTTCTCTGCCTTTAGTTTTGAAAATGCAATTCCTATTATTTGAGTAGAATTCTGATCCATATCAATGTTTTTTTTTTTCAAAATTTAGGAAATGTATTTGCATATCTTTAAAACCTTATAAATTGGGATTGAGCAAAGTTGTGAAGCTGAAAACAATTTTGTTGTTGTACTTCATTCAAACAGAAGATCTATTTTGCAAGATTTCACTTTTATAACACACTTATTTTGAAGGTCATCAAAGATCAAGGCCCTCTAGAAGGAGAAGGAGTGGAGGTAGGTACTTCAAAATACCTTCCAAGGATAAAGACCCAAGACCCATCCCTGAAAGTTTCACTTTCTTAACCTAACCCCTTTCCAAGATAGCAAGAAGTCAATCAACTAGAAATTTACCAGATATTTATCCACACCTTCTTCCATCAGAGTTCATAGGCTATTTTTTATATTTTATCAAAAATGCATTTAATAAAATTCTAGTTGATTGACTTCTTGCTATCTCAGAAAGGGTTTAGGTTAGGAAAATGAAACTTTCAGGGATAAATCTACAGACTAAAGTATGTCCCAGGAAGGTATTTGAAGCCACTACCTCTACTCCTTCTCCCTCTACAGGGCCCTGACCTTGGATGAGCTTTAAAAAGTTTTGTGTGTTATAAAAGTGAAACCTTGCAAAATAGATCTTCTACTTAATTGAAGTACAACAAAATTGTTTTCAGCTTCATAACTTTGCTCAATTCCATTTTATAAGGTTTTAAAGATATGCAAATACATTTCCTAAATTATGAAAGAAAACATTGATATGGCTCAAAATTCTACTAAAATAACAGGAATTGCATTTTCAGAACTAAAGGCAGAGAAAAAGCAACTAGTAACTGAAAATTAAGGTAAATGTTGTTTTGTCAAAATTTCAATAGGTACCTGTCATGTAGGCAAACTTCAGGGCCCTCTAGAGGGAGAAGGAGGGGAGATGGGTATTTTAAAATACCTTCCTGGGACATATTTTGGTAAATTCTAGTTAATTGACTTCTTGCTATCTCAGAAAGGGTCTAGGTTAGGAAAATGAAACTTTCAGGGATGGGTCTACAGGCCAAATTATGTCCCGGGAAGGTATTTTAAAGTACCAATAATATATTCAAATAAGATAAAGATTGACTTGCCAATAGCCTACTTTCCCACAGTAGGCTATGTTTTTGGTCCTGGATTCATTACTAAAAGTTTTATCTTCATTACCTAACCCTTTACAAGATAGCAAAAAGCAGCTAATCTTAAAAATTTTCCTATTCGTTTCACCAAGTATTTTGCAAAACTATCTACAAGAAAAACATGTGATTGTGACAATAGGACCTAGGACCTACTCACAACTGACTGTGTTTATGATAAAAACATTGAGGATCAATTCTGCTAGGATTACCATCCAAGCCAAGACATTTGTCCGTTCAGGTTTCAGTAGAATATCTTCAATATTCTTTATGTCTGACCAAAAATCTGTAAAATGCAAGATTTTTCGTTTAACATAGAGTGAGATTTTCCTGACACCCATGGTTTCTCTTTTTGAACTTTACCGCTAACATTTTTTCAGTCAATTCTTCCACAATCAGCAGAAAGCTTTAAATAATTTAAAATATTTTTAATAAACATTTATATATATTTTTCAGACTCAAATTTCGATTCAAATCATAAAATTTATTAATCAATAATTATTTCCAAAGATTTTTAATGACAGGTCACGTGACCAATATTATTTTTCTGATTTTACTGTCTACATTTCTTCTAAGAAAATTTTGCAGAAAAATGTTAGGAGCTGTAGGAAGAGCATCTCTAAAAGTTTTGTCGGCTTCTAAGCCTTCGATTGAATTAACTAAGGCTGTTCCTGCAGCCTTATCATCTAGTAAGTAGTTATTTTGTTAGTCTTTTTTGTAGCTACTGTTCACCAATGTTAGGATAGCCTAGGTCTATTTCTAAGGTTGCCTACCTAGGCTAGCCTTATGCTATGTATAAGATTTATCCAATCTCAAGATAACAACTGTTATTTATTTTTGTCTCAATAGCTGGAGTCAATTACTAAAACAATTTTCCATAAATTATGTAATGAAGCTTGAAATGCTGCTGTCTTATGATT
This sequence comes from Artemia franciscana, assembly GCF_032884065.1. Taxonomy (NCBI): domain Eukaryota; kingdom Metazoa; phylum Arthropoda; class Branchiopoda; order Anostraca; family Artemiidae; genus Artemia; species Artemia franciscana. Next base: position 36,930,941 of record NC_088867.1, read on the forward strand.
ACTTCCAGTAGCCTACTAGGCCCCTCAGGGCACCTTAATATTTTAGTAAGATGGAAAAGTGCTCATTTTAAAGCTAATGCTTACGTCCCTATAGCTAATGTAAATTTATGTTGACAACACCATTCCAATGTGGCTAGCAGGGTTTTCTTTTTTTGTGCCATTATGGGACAAATTTTTTTAGAGTTATAAAAAGGTAACTTATGATCCTGTCTAAGTTTTTTGCCTATATTATGATTTAAAGTTAAAAATTAAGTTAGAAACTGATTACAAATTAGCTTTTAATTGAGTCCTTACACACCTCTATATTGTCTAAGTCCCCATGCTAACAATAAAAGGAAAAGAGGACAACAGCACTACCCAGTTATAAATGTGGGTAAATTTGCAGTTTACAACATAATTAATATAGGCTAAGATGAAGGTGAATATAGGCCATCCCTTGATGCCTTTTTATGCTCTTGGTAAAATTCTAGTTGATTGACTTTTGCCTATCTTGGAAATGGGTTAGGTTAGGAAAATGAAACTTTAAGGGATGAGTCTTAAGTATGTCCTGGGAGGGTATTTTGAAGTACCCACCTCCACTCCTTCTCCCTCTAGAGGGCCCTGACCTTTGATGACCTTTAAAAATATGTGTGTTATAAAAGTGAAACCTTGCAAAATAGATCTTCTGCTTGAAGGAAGTATAAAAAAGTTGTTTTCAGCTTCACAACTTTACTCAATCCTAATTTATAAGGTTTTAAAGATATGCAAATACATTTCCCAAATTTTGAAAAAAAAACATTGATATGGCTCAGAATTCTAATCAAATAACAGGAATAGCATTTTAGAACTAAAGGCAGAGAAAAGGCAACTAGTAACTGAAAATTAAGGTAAAATGTTGTTTTGTCAAAATTTCAATAGGTATAATAGACCTGTCATGTAGGTAAATTCCAGTGCCCTCTAGAGGGAGAAGGAGTAGAGGTGGGTACTTCAAAATACATTCCCAGACATACTTTAGCCTTTAGACCCATCCCTGAAAGTTTCATATTTCCTAACCTAACCTCTTTCTGAGATGGTCAAAAGTCAATCAACTAGAATTTTACCATGCTCTTTCATAGGCCAATTGGTAAACATATCATAGCTCATATTATTGACTTACCAGTAAAGTGAACATACCACTTGATGCCTTTTTTTATGCTCTTTACAAATATAATAATTGCTTCTAAATTCAAATTTAAACACTTTGACCCAACCTAATGCACTGATAAAATGTAGTAGGCCTAGTGCTTAAATTTGAATTAGCAATAAAAGTAATTATTATATTTGTAAAGAGCTTAAAAAAAGGCATTGATGAATATGTTCACTTATTGGTAATTCAATAATTAATTTGGGGGTAAATTCCATTTTGAACTGTTAAAGTACTAAGAGAGCTCAAAACTGCTCATAATCCACATAAGTTTAAAAGTGTGTTTCTAAAAAGAAACTGGCCAGTGAGAAAAAATTGCCATATTTACAAGATTGCAATTTGTCATGGGCTAGGGGGAAGCTAATCCTCCCAGACCTTGGCCCCCCTGCCTCTAGCTGAAAATTAGTTTCTTCCTAAAACTTATCGAAACTAAGATAACATTACAGAATTCAAGCATCAACAGAAACAACAGTTTTTGTATTTATCTTTCTGTAAAGTATCTTTTTAGTACCTCTATGGTACCAAATGGCCTATTTTTTAGTTTTTACTGTTGTTTTCACTTGATTTGGGAAAATTGGCTTCAACTCCCCCTCCCTCCTGGATTTTGGTGAAATTATGCAGCTGATGCAGGAAGGGCTGTTATTATTTTTCTTAGTCTTAGCTTTAAAATGTCTGAAAGCAAATTAGCAGAAATTTTGAAAAACAGTTTGAAATTCCTCAAAAATGATGTCAGTTTTGCTCAAAATAGAATTTACCCCAGAAACAATTATTGAACTTTGAAGGGAGGGTGTAAGAAAAGGCATCTAGTGATATATTCACTTTCATCCTATCTAAATTATGTTGTAAATTGCAAGTTTATTAAATGTGATTATCCTTGTTGTTCAGGGGGGGGGGGAGGCTGTTTTGCTCAAAATAGAATTAACCCCAGAAACCTTTATTGAACTTTGAAAGGAGGTGTGAGAAAAGGCATCTAGTGATATATTCACTTTCATCTTATCTAAATTATGTTGTAAATTGCAAATTTATCAAATGTGATTATCCTTGTTGTTCATGGGGGGGGGGGCTCTAAATTCCCTGATGTGGCATTTGCACAATGGTGTATCCAACTGATTTGGGTTTTGCACAATGGTGGTTTTAGAGTTTTACCTTATATCACATTGATCAGCAAGATTAGGTGGTATTGAACCTCCTAACTAGTCAGGTTTTTCTTTAGAAATATTTTTGTATATCTGGTTACTGTGGGCTGTTGGGTCCCTTTAAAGGCTCATGGAAGAATTTACCCAAAGTTCATTATTGAATTTGGAAAAGGTATCAGATAATACAGGTGCTCTCTTCCTACCTAAATCATATGAGCATGTATTTACTTACCAAAAATCTTTAAGGGGATGCTTAAAATACCTGTCTTAAATGCTTCCCCTGTAATTCCCTTGTTAAGGACTAATTTGTAAGCAAGAAGACATCTTGAAACCCTGATCTTTTTTTTAATGGCACTTGTTATTAACCAAGTGACATATAGCCATTGCAAATTCTGTTGGTCTGTCTGTCCTGGTTTTGCTAGTTTAAGCATTTCCAGATAAGCTAGGACAATGATATTTGGTGGGCATATCAGGAACCAGTCCAGATTAAATTACAAATAGCTGTTTTTCCTGATTCGACCATCTGGGGGGGGGGGGGCCAGTTAATTTGGAAAAAATAAAGTATTTTTAACTTAGGATGGGTGATTGTATCTTATGAAATTTGATGTTTGGAAGGATATTGTGTCTCAGAGCTCTTATTTTAAATTCCAACTGGATCCAGTAACATTGAGGGGAGTTGGGGGAGGGGCTAAAATCTTGGAAAATGCCTAGAGTAGAGGGATCCAGATGAAACTTGGTGGGAAAAATAAGCAGAAGTCCTAGATACATGATTGACATATCCAAAATGGGTCTGCTCTCTTTGGGGGAGTTGGGGGGGTGTTAATTCTGAAAAATCAGAAAAAATGAGGTATTTTAACTTATGAAGGAGTGATTGGATCTTAATGAAATTTGAGGTTTGGGAGGATATTGTGTCTCAGAGCTGTTATTTTAAATACTGACTGGATCCATTGATGTTGGGGGGACCTAAAATCTTGGAAAATGCTTAGAGAGGAGGGATCAGGATGAAATTGGTGGGAAAAATAAGCACAAGTCCTAGATACATGATTGACATAACCAGAACAGATCTGCTCTCTTTGGGGGAGTTGGGGGGGGGGGGTAATTCTGAAAAATTAGAAGAAATGGGGTATTTTTAACTTATAAAGGAGAGACTGGATCTTAATGAAGTTTCATATTTAGAACAACCTTATAACTCAGATATCTTATTTTAAATCCTGACTGGATCCAGTGTTATTGGGGGGAGGGGGAACTGGAAATCTTGGAACATGCTTAAAGCAGAGAGATCAGGATGAAACTTGGTGGGAAGAATAAGCACAAGTCCAAGATACATGACTGACATAACCGGACCAGATATGCTCTTTTTTGTGGAGTTGTGGGGGGGGGGGGGGTAATTTGGAAAAATTAGAAAAAAATGAGGCATTTGTAACTTACAAACAGGTGATCAGATCTTAATGAAATTTGATATTTAGAAGGTTCTTGTGCTTTCAAACTCTTATTTTAAATACCGACCAGATCTGGTGACATTGGGGGGAATTGGAGGGGGAAACCTGAATTCTTGGAAAACATGAAAATCAAGGTATCTTGCATATGGGTGATTGGATCTTAATGAAACTGGATATATAGAAGAATCTCATGTCTCAGGTGCTGTATTTTTAATTCAAATCAGATATGGGGACATAGAGGGATGGAGGGGGGAAACAGAAATCTTGAAACCAGAAATCTTGGAAAATGCTTGGAGTGGAGAGATCAGGATGAAAGTTGATGGGAAATATTAAGCAGCTCTTTTGGGGGAGCTGGGGATTGTTGATTAGGAAAAATTGAGGTATTTTTAGCTTTGATTTTTAGAAGTAACTCGTGTCTCAGAGCTCTTATTTCAAATCCCGACCAGATCTGTTGACATTAGGGGGAGTTGGAAGGGGAAACCAGAAATCTTTGAAAATGCTTAGAGTGGAGAGATTGGGATTAAACTTGGTGGGTAGAATAAACAAATGTCATAGATATGTGATTGATGTAACCAGACTGGATCCAATCTCTTTGGCTGAGTTAGGGGGTGAGGTTCAGTGCTTTGGCAAGTTTGGTGCTTCTGGATGTGCTAGGACAATAGAAATTGTTAGGCATGCCAGGGAGCTGCACAAATTGACTTTATAAAGTCATTTCCCCCAATTTGACCATCTGGGGGGGCTGAAGGGAGAGAAAAATTGAGGTATTTTTAGCTTACAAGTGGGTGATCAGTTCTAAATGAATTTTAATATTTAGAAGGATCTCATGACTCAGAGCTCTTATTTTAAATCCCAACCGGCATTATACCTCTGATTTTCCTTTTAAATCAATCTATTGATTCTTAGAATTTCACAATTCTAAATATTAGAATGTCACAAGTGCCATATGAGCTCTTAGCTCTTGTTCAGTTCTTGTAGGGCATTTAGACATCATAAGAGCATTGAAATATGTAATCAAGCAGTTTTCATAATTAGGGGTTTACTTCCCCACCCCATCAAGGCATGCCTAAATTGGGCATAAGTTTTGATGGCATACACAGGCCCTTAATTTTGAGGGAGGAGGGGGGCATTATCCCCTTTTCACTATCTACTTTCTCTAGGGTTTCTCTGAAAAAAAGGAGATCCCAAAGACATTTTAGTCTAAGGCCATGGTCAAATCAGTGCCTTGAACACTCTAGGATTCCAGCTTGAGATTGTCCTGTTGATAATGGCAAGGGAATGAAAGGCAGATGATGAATGTCCTGACAGGGGTGCTGAAATTCAATCTGTCATCAACAATGACTCCAAGATCTCTTTCTTCAGACACTAGAGAAAGAAGATATCTTTAAAGGAAATACTGCTGGTGTTATGCTTTCCAAAATGTTGATTATGTTTGCCAAAATAGAGGACATGATATTTGCCAATATTGAAGGCAAGGAGTCATGTATCAGCCCAATTTTCAAGAATGCAAAGATCAATATGGACTGATTCTAATTACCTTAAATTGGACTTTATGGTGATAAGGCAAATCGTGTGTTTACCTGCTTCAGTAATAATAATTGGCATTTCAAGTAGTAGACCATGTTTTATTGAGTCACTTCCTGTCTACTGTTGACTTGGAGAAGTATAATTTTAATGAGTTCTTAGAAGTGTGGTAGCTCAACTCACTAATTTAGAATCATGTGCATAACTGGGGGGGGGGTTGATTGGCAATTTGGAGCATCATTTATATATAAATATAAGAGACCTGGTCCAAGAATAGTACCCTGAGGGAGACCACCTAAAAATATTGTACAGGAAGAAAAATGAGGAATTTCACTAGAACCGAAAATTTTTACAACTTGGGTTCTATCTAATAAAAAGGCCTGTTCCATTATATAGCAGAAAAATTTATAGCTGTAGCTTTTAACTGTGTTATAAGGAACCTGTGCCAAACTTTATCAAAAGTTTTGCTAGGTCTTAGAGGATCATGCCAACAGGAAAATCTTTGTCTAGTAGGGCTATGGCAAAATTGTCTAGAAGGTTAGTGTTCATATATCTCCCAGCTCTAAAGACATAGTGAGAAGGAGTTAAGTTATGGGCATCAAAGTGTTACGTTAAAGCTTTATTAATATACATTTCAAAACTTTGGCAGCAGTAGAACCCATCCTGATGGGATGGTAATTTTTTGTGTAGGATTTGTGTCCTTTGTGGATTGGAGGGATGCATGACATATCCTAATCAGAAGGAAATTGTCCCTATTGGAGAGGCATCTGAGAGAGGTTGCATAAGGGAAAGCTCAGAACAATTTGACATTATTTGTGAAGGGTGATATGTATCCCATCTGATCCTTTACACTTATTGATGTGGAGTTTATCAGGACTAGCAAGAATGATCTTTTCATTGATTTGCAATTTAGGCAAGAGACTAGTTATAGGATATGGTGGCACACCAGGGCTAGATGCATAAGAGTGCTTGGTGAAAGATGAAGCAAAGTGACTGTTCAATGCATTGTGCCTATCAAAACTAAACTTTGTTAGGTCTTAGTTAAGAATCTTCACAAAACTGAGTTTTTGAAACTGGAAAAACTTTATGAAATGTATTTTTATTGCATATCCAATCAGGGGCACCAAGAACTGGTTTATTGCAACCTAAATATAATCATGGTCATAACAGACAGAATACAGAATGACAATTCTTTTACAACATTCATGCATTTTAACCATTTTTAGAAATGGGGAGGTGAAGGAATTGCAATACTGTCCCATCTGCTTGTATAGAAATATTTTGTATTTGAATCAAGAAAGTAAGTCATAAATATTTCAAGGTCAAGGATATTCAAACACATACTATTTTTTCTAATTAATCAAACAAAGGTGGGATTGTCTAGTTAATAAGAGTTCAAGCTGGAAATAATTAGAGAAAAACATAATTTAATCAATCTTTTCAATGAAGTTGAACAAGGAGTTGTTTGATACTAGAGTTTATATTAATGGTTGCAAGCTTTTGTGGTTTTTGGCCTCTTTGGTCTATGGTCCTTTGTTCTGTCAAATGATTTGCAACATTTGCTAAACAGATGATAATTCTGCTCTTGGTCTTGGTGTCCTGGTTTTAAAATGTTTTGTTCTATCAGAATCATTTATTTCTTCTTCTTTGTACTTCTACAATAAGGCTAAATAAACTGTCTAAATAAACTTGGAGTGAGTGTTGTTAAAAACTACTGTAAATTTAAGAAAACCAAAAAAGGGTTAAAAATAGGATGGATCCATGGAGATTCCCTGCATAGTTCATATTTTCATAGTTAAGGGTATATTCTTATCATTCTAGTGAACAGTTCCTGGCACAAAACTGGGAAAATCATTTTTATCAATTTGTATAACTTGCTTTAGTTTCTCAAGAGCATTTAGAGAGTCAAATCATATTCCAATAAAACTTGAAGTAATTTTCATTAAAGTTAATATGTATATAAAGAAGATGTGTTTTATTCTTCAAAGATGCACAGCTTTAGTATTTGTTTTCTATTGTAGAAAAATGTCAAAATTACTAAGACTTAAAATAAGCATCAAAACTATAAAGCTATTCCAAAAAAAATATAAATACCACAGTGTTTATATCCATGAAAGGAATAGACTTACCAAGCTTTGTAAAAATCTGCAACCATTGGTCTCAAACTGCATTTTACTATGCAATGATAAAGATAGTGTCTATATCAATAGACTGTGTATCGAAGAACCAATAACAGAGCAAGATAGAGAAATTACAGACAGTAACAAGCTTGCTAACTTCCTGAACCTACAATTTGTCTCAGTTTTGTCCATGTAATCTGATGGCCCCTTACCTTCCCCATCAAAATACAATATAAAAGCCCAAGTGGAAAGTACCATGGTATTGCCTACAGATGCTCTTAAATGTTTATGGAAGTTAGATGCTAACAAGTCACCAGGACCCAATAATATACATCTCATAATATACATACATCTTTTCTTTCTCAGCTCCTCTAAGAGTTGAAAAAACATAATTCTGTAAACTCATAGTTTTGTTTTGGAAATACTTCTAGGAATATGGTTTCAACATTAAAAATTAAAGTTTCACATGGAACTTAGTTAATATTCTTGGAACCACCCTGCTAAATCCTATAGTATAAGAAAAGTAGACTGTCAGCCTGATAGTTTTGCTATAGTATGTTTTGGGGCTGTCTGTTTTATAAGTGCCTAGAGGATACAAGTAAAAGATAGCATTTAGAAGCCTTTGGTTGCCAATTTTTAGGGCATGTCCTAAACATTTCTACCTTGGCACTGTGTTGACAGTGGTCACAAGTGTTTGCCTTAGTGCATTTAATATTGATTGGTCAGTAATTTTGGGGTCAAGTGAAAAATATTCTCCTTAGGCAGATATATTGAATGCTTCAATATTGGAAATTTTGTCTCGCCTTTATTACCTTATTTTGTTCCCCTCCTCCTCTTGTCTCTGCACTACATATCTATGTCTTTCCTGGGTTTTCTTTTCTCTTTCTTGATATAACTATTTTTCTTCTTCCAGCTGTCTGGTTTAACTTATTCAGGGCTAAAAGGAAAGCTTTTTAAACTTTAAGAGAGCTACAAAATGATGCCTAAAAGTCTTAGTCTCTTAGAGCTTTGATGCCTGTGCTAGACTGTCTTGCCATCAGTTTTAACTCCAAGGTCCCTCTCAAAATCAACATTCAAGAACTTGTAAATCTTTCGTAGAAATATGGTGATCATGTTGAGGGATTTTATGACATATGTGAAAGGCGTTGCATTTTGAGGGAATAAACTCAAGGTTCCAAGTCATAGCCCACCAATATTAAGTCAAGATCCAGATCTAATATTTTAAGGATTGTGGAAATGGTGCCAAATATCTAGAAATCATCAGCAAACATAGTAATGCGCTACAGATATTATATAGGTCAACTAATTCTTAAGGTAGCATGAACCTCAATTTACTTATAAAAAAAAAACTACTGTGATAAATTAAGTATTCTTCTGACTTATTATATGTCAACTATTTCAGGATCTGTTCATGCTGGACAAGTAGATAGTGCTGCAGCTGCTGCAAAAGCTCAAGCTGCAGCTAATACTTCCAATGGCCAAATTACTGCTGTTATTGGTGCTGTTGTAGATGTTCAATTTGAAGACCAGCTCCCACCTATTCTCAATGCACTTGAAGTAAGTAGATTCATTTTTGTAACTTTTGAAAAATTCATATCTGTTGCTGTGAATTATGGTCTTTCTGTCATTCTTTACTTTTTGTATTGTATTCTGTGTAAATTCAACAAAAGATCTTCTCGACTCCATAGTATTACCAGTTTTTGGTAGTTCCAAACATAATATAGATGATCTTTACAATATTTAGACCAATGCTAGAAAATCAAAATACCTAAAAAATGGTCATTTTGATTATGTCATATGTATTCCAACACAAGTTTCAGATATGCTTTGCTAAACCAGGCAAAAAGAAATATGCCTGCAACCAATATCATTTTATCTCTGGCTGCAAGAACATTGCCTCTTCCTATGTCCTTGAGGTCATTAGGAAAATTTTGTCCAACCAATCTTAAAGATTTTATGAAGCTTTACAAGATGCTTGTTATGCCTCATTTTCGATGTGTTTGTAGCAACACTGGCATAAGATTTATGTAAAGATTATGGAAGGGTGCAAAGAAGAGCCACCAAGGTACTAACAAACATGAAATATGTGTGTAAAGTGAATGTCTAAAGGGAATACATTGCCTATACTGATGTCTCAATGCTTAAGACCTTATATATTCCTTTTAAGTTCATTTCACAAAATTCCCCTGGTACTTCAGCAAGGGGTATTTTAAGAAGCTGTAAAGAAGCCATCAGATAAAATTTATCAGACTCAAAAGCTTTTTTCCTGCTATTTGGCCAATCTTTAGATCAGTTGTTGATACAAACAGCCTTGTGCTGATAGAACAGTTAAAATGTTTCAACACATCAAGTGGAATGGCTCTATGCAACAGACTATTGTCTTTAAGAAAGTCCAGATCTCAGCTTAATTCCTGGATAAAATTGTGTCAATTTTGACTTGTATGAACAGTTGGAAGACAAAAGATAGTTTGTATTTTTCCCTGCCATTTTCAAGAGATGAGGTCTTCTATTTAAGAGGATTAAGCAGCATCTTGCCAGATGGACAAGGTAAACTAAATCTTTAAGTAATCCTAGTGCATTGCTAACAAGCTTAAATTAAAATGTTATTTCAGGTTTTGGTCTAGATTTTGGTACCTTGATGATCTGTCCTGGATTTCTAAACAACTACACCCCTATAGAAAGAGCTTGTGGCTTCGTGTTGTTCTATAGCTCCCAGTTCCTTAGCCAAAATGTGGATAAATCATGTTCCAAAAAGGACAAATCAAGGACAAAGGTTCATTAAGACCTCTTTTTTTCAAAAAATAATAAAGGAGAATAAAGAGAAAGGGATTCATTGGCAAGAGCACCTGAGAATATTTTCCAAATAAATGTCCCTCCAAGTTTGAAAAATCCTCACAGTGTCTGTCCTTTGTGCATTATTACTGTCTTCATCTGATTACCAAACAACATTATGAAGTTGTTGAGTACACTCTTTCGCGGGTTTTAGGTATAACATTCGCCCCCCCCCCCTCGTCAAGTCCCATCAACAGTCAAATATATATCAATAGTCAAGTACTTTAAACTTGAGCCACTAAGGTGAAAAAAATTGATGAGAGAATTAAGCCTTTACTTACAAGAAATCTAACCTAACTTTAAGCATCATAGCTTGCATAAGACTGAAAAGCTGATTCACGAAGCTAGTTGAATCCAAGCAGCAGAAAAGAAAATTTGTACATTCACCAGTGAATGTTGACTAGCCAGATTTCGGACATTCATGGTAACATATATACTGCTTGATTTAAGGTGTCAATAATATGGTTTTATATCAAAATGTCAGGAATGCTGTGAGTATTTGAAGAATTGTCTTACAGGTCCAGGGTCGTTCGCCAAGATTGATTCTTGAGGTTGCCCAACATCTTGGAGAAAATACTGTGCGTACCATCGCTATGGATGGTACTGAAGGTCTTGTTCGAGGCCAAAATGTATTGGATACTGGTGCCCCCATTAAGATCCCTGTAGGTCCAGAAACTCTAGGAAGAATTATGAATGTTATTGGTAAGAGTTTATTTGTTAACACTAATATTATGGAAAATGACTACTATGCTTGGAAGACTGGGATTATATACTTAAACAAAAATGTATTTGGATATTTTCAAAATGCATTTACAATGCTAATATCCTTCCTGGCAATAAACTAGCTTCTCTGTTATTCTTTTGTTTCACATTAATGCTTTATTATTTTTAATTTAGTGACATAGTCCACATTATTCACCAAAAAATTGCTGATGTTTGCAGAATGTATTGTCGAAATTGTGCTTGTTATATTGAAAGGAATATCTTGAGTAAAATGTTTAAGTTTTTATTATCTTTATGACCAAAAACAGTGCTGATGATCATACAAATAAATTCACCTAAATATAGAAGCATTTTTAATTGTAAAACAATAAAAAAGCTAAGTCGATGGACCCAATTGTAGTGGAATTTTATAACGGGAAAAACACCTTGTATTTTTCAGTTGTGTAATATTCACCAATGGGTCACATCATTGTCTTCTACCATGTATGTTCTTTCCAAATATATTTATCACTTCTGAGACAAATTCATAAGTTAAATAAAATGTCCCAATAGAACAAATGAAAGAGACAAAACAATTAAAAATAACATAGACTTGCAATGAGCGAAAGCACAGGATGGTTGGCCCCCAACCCCCCATTGCATTTCCTGGCTGAAGGGCAAGAAACGGAGATCAGCACCGCCGGTACGGACTGTAAAGTCTAATGCCGTATCCTTTACATATATATATATATATATATATATATATATATATATATATATATATATATAATTTATATAATTTTGCCATCGATCAATAGCTCAGATTCAGCTCTCTTCATTTATAAACTCACATTTTTGAGTTTACTTTTTTTCTGTTTTTACATATAGAAAGATGCATTTTCCGTGTTTTAAGGTAATTAAAAAAAATACAATAATATTTGAGTTATGGTTTGATGGATGGATATATCTGAAAGTGTTAAATTCAGTTATATAATTATCTTGTTTTTTTTTGGTTCAATCTTTAGCTGTATGTTTGTTGCAAAATCCAGGGAACGCAAACCTTGAATGGGACAAAAACATATTCCCTCCCCCCCTTCTTCCTCACCTATCTCTCCCCTCCTTTCTCCTCCCTCGAATCTCGCCCTTCTTGTCTCCATTGCTTTTGCTCTTTCCTCTTAGTTTCATTCTCTGCAAGAACTCTATTAACATTATCATTTTTGTAGAGGAATCAATTTTGACTTAAAAACAATTGTTTTAAATAAAAGAAATAGAAAATACATAAATTATTCTTTTTTGTGAAAAATGCCTGTATTCTCTAGCTTTTGAGTAGCTTCAGGACTTTAGGGACGAAGATATTTTTGTACGGTCATCTTGGTATTACATTTTTCTTTACCTTCTATCTCATTGTTTACTCTTTTGTGAGCTTTTTTGGGGAATATTTGGAAAAATGTGTTATGGTGTGTTTATGGTATGGCATGACATGCTATTCATTGAATTGGACTCTTTTCCATTTTTCATCTTCTATTTATAGGTGAAAGATAATATTGATCTTACCAGGTAACGCAGTGAAAAATTAATATCCCTTTGTAAAATAGTGAAACAATATTATTATTTTTGATGCTTTTCTTAGGTGAGCCAATTGACGAGAGGGGTCCAATTGTTACTGACAAGTTCGCTGCTATTCACGCCGATGCCCCAGAATTTGTTGAAATGAGTGTCCAACAAGAAATTTTAGTCACTGGTATTAAGGTCGTTGATCTTCTTGCCCCCTATGCCAAAGGTGGCAAAATCGGTAAGTGCAATAAGTATTAAAAGATACTTGTAACATTGTTCGATTTACATTAAAAAACAAAAAATGTTAAAAGATTCCACATAAATGTCGTCTCACCATCTTCAAAGCCCTTTTAGAGCTTCTTCCAAATAGAGGTCATAAAATGTAAATTGAAGGGCATAAATCATCAACAAACCCATCATCAGAAGAAGTGAGTCTTCTCTGCAAGGAATCATGAGGCAATATGGGCACGAGTTCATGAGCGTAGGCAAATTATTATATATATTTTTAAACCTTAATTTCTTAGTTTTTCCAACTCGCCCTTATTTAATCAGCAATATTTGTCATGTCAAAAGGCTACTTAAAACGGCTTTTTACAGTACAGCTTTGTTCGTAGCATATACTTTTCCATTTCTCTCCTAAATGGTACTTGTCTTGTCTTTTTCTAGTATTTCGACGAATGCTATTTGTCAGCAAGAGAAAGTCTCCCATTTGTGTATTTGTTTCAGTTGGTAAAACTAAAAAATACATGAATTGTACCTAACGAGTGCTATAAGTCCTGGTTCAAAAGGAAAATCGGTATCTGTGTCTTTAGTTAATGCCGCCGTTTCCTGATAGGAAATGGTATTTGTGTTATTATTAAGATTTGTCTAGTTATAATATTGCTGGTACCTAATAGTCAGGGCTGTGGTGACTACGAGAATGCAGCTTATTTAAGAGGCCTTATGAAAGACTGAAATATTTGAGACGGTGATGATCCTCTTTTTTTAACCCAATTATTTTTCAAAATTGAAAGATATATGGAAGATTTAAAAAGTATGTTTCTATAATTGCCGCTTGATTTTGTAAATTTGTCGTTTTAACAAAAAGGTATATTGCATAATGGTTCATTTACATATTGCGAAAATCCGTCCGTATCTTTTTGAACGATAACCCAGAAACGCTGCGCTTTAAAGCAAAGTTTTCAAATAAATCCATCCGCGTGATCTAAGTTGTCAAGATGAGGACAAAGTCCTAAAAAAAAGAATATTTAAGAATAATTTATTTATTGACTTGCTTTAGTCTTTACACTGCAAAGGAGGCGCAGAAGATAAAAGGAGAAAGAAATTCAGTCTGAAACAGCAAAATCTTGGAAGGGGGGGGGGGTCTACCAGCAATAGCGAGTCAAATGACATCACTTTTCTTGGTTTTCTTGTAGCCTGTGTGAGCAGTATCATACAAGCTGGGGTAGCCTTGAACCAATGTTGTTAGATCATGAAGTTTTTGATGATCCATAGTCATGGTTTTATTCATTTAAAAATCTTTCCAAGAATCCGTCCTGGTCTAACCAAATCGTTGCGGAAAGCTAAAGAGTTTTCAAGCACAAAAAAAACGGACGGAAAATCCGCATGGATTGCTGAATCCGGACGGATTATCGCTATGAGTAAATGCACTATAAATTAGTACACTTTAATTAAGATCGGTGACATTATACTTTTACGAACTGGAGGGGGTTGGGAAACTAAAATTACGAACTGGGTCAGATAAATGTATGTCTAAATTTGTGTTTTATCGGGACTTTATAATGACAAATGCATCCTTCTGGCTAGTTGGGATCGTCAGTTTAGGTTTTTGTAAAAAAAAAAAAAAAAAATGACATTTTTATTATCGTTCCTAGAAACGTATTCGATTGAAACTGTGAGAAGATTTAAAAGACAGGGCTATGGCAAGAATTTGGTGTGGCCAGGTTGTCTAAAGAGCTTTTATGTGAGGAATACAACGTCAGAACTGAATTATTAAATAGTTGGGGGGAAGTTTTTTAGTTTTGCTACTATTTATCCGTTTGGCTTACCAAACTTAATTCTGTAATTAAGTTGAAGGTATAGCAAATGTGTTTCCATAACTGCCGCTTATTTTTCGTGAACTTGCGGTTTTAAGAAAACGTTACATTACATTAAGTGTCGTTTTTAGTTGGCACTGATGAAATATGTCCTTAGGCACTTGAAAAGTTTAGAATTGAAGGGGACTCAAAGTTCGGGTGAAAAAATAGTTGGGGGGAAGTTTTTTAGTTTTGCTACTATTTATCCTTTTGGCTTACCAAACTTAATTCTATAATTAAGTTGAAGGTATACGGAAGGTAAAGCAAATGTGTTTCCATAACTGCCGCTTATTTTTCGTGAACTTGCGGTTTTAAGAAAACGTTACATTGCATTAAGTGTCGTTTTTAGTTGGCACTGATGAAATATGTCCTTAGGAAGAGAAAATTTATATTATTAGAAAAATTTGACATTGTAAATGTTCAAGGTCTTATAGTCGTGGTTGTGACAAGAATCTACAGCCATCAAAACAGAATATTGCTAGTCTAAAAGAGTTTTTGTGTTAGGACTAAAATATTAACGATAACTAATATAGTTGAGGAAAAATCCTGCAATTTTCATCCTTTTTTATTACCCATCTTATTTTCTGTAAATAAGTGGAAGATAAATAGAAGGTAAAGCAATTGTGTTTCTAAAACCCCTGCCTATTTCTATGAATTCGTGGTCTTAAGGAAACGGTACATTCTATGAAGAGAATTTAAGGGCTTGGAAGGTTAGAAAGGTTTAAAAGATATATTGTTTTAAATTATCTAATTCTAATTTATTTAATTTTAATTTATCAAGACTTTAGAAGGTTTTTTTTTTTTTTTTTTTTTTTTTTTTTTTTTTTTTTTTTTTTTTTTTTTTTTTTTTTTGTCGGGACCTCCATTTTAGAATTCTGTAAAGAATGGCCGTTAAGTTATTTAACTCTGCAAAGTCCGGAAAGGTGGCGGCAATTTGCAGCAATCCTAACAGGGCTGGTCCAAAAAAAAGACCTTGTTTGAAGATTAAGGTGCTTGGACTGACAAATTAGTAGTTGGGGAAGGGGAGTATTTCGTTTCTTGTGAGTTTTTATCCTTTTGGCTTACCCACTTACTTTCTGTAGGTAAGTGGAAGATATACGGAAGGTATAGTAAGTGCGTTTCTAAAAACCGCCGCCTATTTCTTCTGAATTCGTGGTTTTAAGGAAACGTTACAGTGGTTGAAAACAACTGCAGGGTTTGGATGGTTAGCTATATACGAAATGGGTTAGAAAGATGCATGTTTTAATTTTTCTATTCTCTAGACCCCAGAAAAAAAGAAATTATATCTTGTTTGTCAGGACTTTCATTCCATGATGCTGGAAAAGAAGGGTTTTTCCATTATTAAGTTATTTTCAGTTGTAACTGTGCAAAGACCAAGAAGATGACAGCAAGAATCTGCAGCAATCATAACAAAACACGGCTGGTTTAAAAAAGGATTCTTACTTGAAGACTAAGATGTTTGAATTGGATTATTTGCAGCTCGGGGGGGGGGAGGATATTCAATTTTTGCGAGTTTTTCCTTTTGGCTTACCCCACTTATTTTCCATAAATAAGTGGAAGATATACGAAAGGTATAGCAAGTGCGTTTCCATAACTGCCACTTATTTTTTAAATTTGTGGTTTTTAGAGAGCGTTACATCACACAAAGTGTCGGTATCTCAATCAAAATTGGTAAAAGGATTTATAGGCTCTCGGGTATTTGAATGCAAGTTTTAACAACTGTAATTGCACGTGGGCTTGAGGGTCAAAAATAGACAAATTGAATCATATGTGACTGGTTGAATCTCTATTATGTCTGCTTTAGAGAGAGAAGTGTTTGTCTTTTGCGTGTTCCATTTTTGGTATCTCTGCCAGTAAGCAGTACGACAAAATGTAGTTTAATCCCCTCTCCAGGGCTATAATGAGAGAAAGTTCGAAATGATTCAGACACTTTTTGCGGATGAAGGGTAACAGATTGCCAAAGATTGTCCTTGTCGGCCAACCCGCTAAGGCCAAAAGAAAAGCAGGCTGTCCTCGAATAGCGTAGAAGGATGTAAGCAAAGATTTAAACGAAATGGTAACTTCTTTGAGGGTTTAAAGAGGGATCTCGTGAATAGATTGCGATGGAGGAGGAGCGTGTGTAGCTGTGTTGGCCTCAAGTGACTTGGTGCTGCAGTGAAGTTGTCAGTGGTAGTAGAAAGGATACACATGTTTGTTATGATGAATATTTTGTGGAATGACTTCTTATTCTATTTCACTGCATAAGGGAGAACCCATTTGATGTGTTGAAATAAATCATGACATCTTTCTGGGAGAAGGAAACGTTTCAAGTCTCTCCGCCTGAGTGTCCGTTTTAAATTTTTTTTTTTTTTTTTGGCAAAAGCAAAATACGAAAGCTGCCCTAATTTTGAGCTGTTTTTTTTTTTAATAGGAATGTATTTGTTTTACTGAAAGTTTCTTTTACTGATTTTGATATCGAGCTCTTTTTTTATAAAGTCTATTGATCATAATTATTACATTTTCGTTTTTCAGGTCTCTTTGGTGGTGCTGGTGTCGGAAAAACTGTACTGATTATGGAGCTGATTAATAATGTTGCCAAGGCTCACGGTGGTTACTCTGTGTTTGCTGGTGTTGGCGAACGCACTCGTGAAGGTAACGATCTTTACCATGAAATGATCGAATCCGGTGTCATATCCCTTAAGGTAAGAATTTTTCGAATAAAAACAAAACACTTGGTATTAAAACTAGTCATGTTGATATGCAGAAAGTATATATACAGACAAGTCCGGCTCTAGGGAAGAAGAGGGATACCCTTAAATATGTTGATTTTTTAAAGTTTATTGCACGCTTGCAACTGAGTGCTCAATTAGACAAAAAGTTCATTTTGAAAAGTAGAGCCTTCTTACAATTCTTATGTGTCTATGTAATTGGGGTGATTTTATTTTATTTCCTTAGTCAGGGTAAGTATATATACTACTACTACTAATAATAACTCACTGCGGCACCAAGTCACCTGAGGCTAACACAGCTGCGAACACCCCTCCTCAATCCCAATCTATTCAAAGCCTCCCAGGAAGTTCCCATTTCCTTTAAATCTTTCTTTATGATATCCTCCCACTCTACCCGCGGATGACCTGCTTTCCGTTTAGCCCTAGACGGTTGGCCGAAAAGGACAATCTTCGGCAATCTGTCATCCTTCATCTGAAGAACGTGCCTTAGCCATCTCAATCCCCCTCCCTGGTCAATAGGAGGTGGGACGCCTGTTGTCTCAATTTTCCATTTGAAATCAAGTATTAAAAAGGTATAATGTGCTGAGATGCAGGCTGGGTACATCCAGCTATATCGTTGACGAAATTTTGGTAAAAAAGAAGTATTTCTTCAAGTTTTATATTGAATCCGTTTAAGATTATATTCATAAGGGTAATCATGGTTACATTATTAATTGTCGTTTACAGTGTTTAAAGCACCAGGACAGTGAAATAAAATTTGATTCGTTGAATGGGTTAAGTGGGAACGTACGCAAGTATATATATATATATATCTTTATTTGTTAGAGGAAATCAGAAAGTCGGTTATAACGAAAAAGTCTTTCATATGTATTTTCTAATGAGTGCCGAAATTAAAACAAAAAAAAAACGTAAGATAAAATCAACAAATAAATTAGCCAAAAATATTCTAAGCAGCTTAAGGTGTTATTGTCTTTGTTCTTAGCAGCTTAAGTGTTGTTGTCTGTGTCAGGTATACTAATTTGTTTTGGCTGTTCAATTTCACGGCTTAATGTGGCAAAACTGACAAAAATGTGGTAATTATAATTTTGGGACAACCAAAAGAAAAATCTCAAAAAGCTTTAGTTTCCAAGTACAAATATACCTAGGATGCTCACAGGGATAAAAAAAAAAAGTTTAATTTTGATGCCCTTCAATGAAAACTGATTTGGGGTTAATATAGAAAGCAATTTGAATTGCCGAAATATTATTAATCCAAATACATCCCCTTGAAGATAACCATCGGGCGAAAATGATTTTGATGTCTCTGGATTGTAGCTTATATCTTATTCAGTATTTGTTCAAACAATATTGGGTTGAATTATTAATAGACTTGGCATTAAACAGAAAAAGACAGAGTACGAAGACTAGAGCGGAAAAAAAAACAAGGAGCTGAAAAGCATATACGATAACTACCAGCAATGAAAACTACGCGAAAGAATCTACATTAGAAGGTGGACCAGCCTTCATAGGTTAAAATGGCTTCTCAACTGCGCCCAAAGGCTCGGGAATACACTATCATCTTTTCTTTTTTAGGATAAGACTTCAAAGGTCGCCCTCGTCTACGGTCAGATGAATGAGCCCCCTGGTGCTCGTGCCCGTGTTGCCCTAACTGGACTGACTGTAGCCGAATATTTCCGTGATCAAGAAGGACAAGATGTATTGCTCTTTATTGACAACATTTTCAGATTCACCCAGGCAGGCTCCGAAGTATCTGCTCTTTTGGGTCGTATTCCATCAGCTGTAGGCTACCAGCCTACTTTGGCCACTGACATGGGTACTATGCAAGAAAGAATTACCACCACTAAAAAGGGATCCATTACATCTGTACAGGCTATCTATGTACCTGCTGATGATTTAACAGATCCCGCACCTGCCACCACCTTCGCTCACTTGGACGCTACCACCGTGTTATCTCGAGCCATTGCTGAACTTGGTTAGTGTTATACTTCATCCTTCTTATCTCTTTCTCTCTCTCTCTTCCTCTCCCT